>NC_069361.1:19090909-19393939 GCF_021730395.1 Mercenaria mercenaria | reverse complement strand
CAATAAGCCATTTAAAAATTAATCACCTTTTTTGTCTGGTATGCAAAACCACAACCATGCTAATACCATGCATGTTATTACATGCATTTCGTACATGGATTACATGAATGATATACAACCACTGATAAGAAAGAACAAAGACACAAAAATAGATGCACGTGGGAGACGATTAGCAGAACTGTACATTGCTTTCCAAATGTGAATTATGAACGGCTGATCTTTAGGGGACTTCAGCGGAAACTTCACTTGCTATAATTATCACGGCTCCAGTACAGTTGATTATGTCATCGCATCTGAAAATTTAACAGACGATATATTCTCTACCTAAAAGTCCACCCGTTTGATGCAACTTGATTTGATTGCCACTGTAAAATATCATTTTATTTATCTGTTGAATGCATGTTTAAAAACGAACCAAAAGGTGAACAAACAAAACACACATTGACGAGCTACAAATGGTCCGAATACTCATGTGTTTGTCTCTGCACTCGAATAAAATTTGAATAATACAAACTCTAAAGAAAATGACAAAATTGAAACAGAACTAAACGAACAAACTGTGAATGAATATGCGAATTCTATAGAACACGCTAGACAGCAGGCCACAAACATGTCATTAAAGAAGAAATTGAAGAAAAACATAAGAATCAAATGAAATGGTTTGATCATGAACTATATGTGAAAACACGGGACCTACAACGGAAAGGTGAATTGTTATTAAAAAACATTCATAAGAAACATTAGAGATAATTTTTGCAAGTGCAGAAGAGAATATTCAAAACGTTTGAAATAGAAGAAAATGTATTGAATCAACTTGATCAGCTTTAAAAGAATGATTCTAAATCTTACTGGTCCTTAGTAAGCAAACTGAAAGAAGACGAAAATGAAGAGATAGAAACTGCGATCGAGGAAAAGGACTGGCATGATTACTTTAAAACACTGAACACAGTTAAGGCAAGATTTAAAGACCACGAAACCAGCATACAAAAGATATGAAAATAACACAGGAAGAAATAAACAATGCTATCAGAAACCTGAAAAGAAACAAAGCGTGTGGGCTTGACGGAATTTCAAATGAAATAATAATAAACGGGAAAATTATATTGATGCCATACTTACATCGCTTGTTCAAAGCTGCTTTTGCGTCATCCATATTTCCTGATAATTGGTCAACATATAAAACCTTTACTCAAGAAGAACGATCCAAAATTACCAGAAAACTACAGAGGAATAGCTATTAACTCAAATGTATCAAAACTGTTTAATTCCATTCTAAACAACAGTTTGAACAAGTTCCTTTCTGATCACAACATCATAGACGAATGCCAAGTTGGTTTTTCTAAAAACGCAAGAACTTCGGACCACATGTTTGACGAAAAGACCATCATTGACAAATACAAGAATTCGTAAGGAAAAATAAACTGTATGCATGCTTCGTAGATCTAAGAAAAGCGTTTGATTCAGTTATTCATCCAGCGGTCAAACTCAGACTATTAGATATATACATCGGAGGACTCTTCTATAAAATAATTTCCAGCATGTACAATAAATCCTCAATGACAGTGAAGGTAGGCAATTCATTAACTGATTCGTTCCAGTCCTACATCGGTGTCAGACAAGGAGACGTATTGAGTCCCAATTTCTTCAAAATATTAATGAATGACTTTCCAACTCAATTCAATAAATGTTAAGACAGCATCAATATTAACGGTCAGATAATTAACTGCTTGATGTACGCAGATGATCTCGTCCTCCTTGCTTCTACCAGAGAAGGTCTGCAACAGAAAATTGACATTTTACATCGTTATTGCAACGAGTGGGCACTAGAAGTAAATATTGATAAAACCAAAGTTATGATGTTCAATAAGCAATGTTGATTTATCAAAGAACAGTTTAACTACCATAACAACAACATCGAATGTGTTCAGCAGTACAACTATCTTGGCCTGATATTCTCGGACAACGGTGGGTTCGCAAAGGCTAAAGACGATCTATATAAAAAGAGCATCAGTGCATCCTTTAAAATGTCGAAATTAACTATACTGGCTAATTCTTCTATCGATACAAGTTTACACTTGTTTGACGCTATGGTTAAACCAATATGGTTATATGGAGCTGAAATATGGAGTGAGATAAATACTAACTAAAGAAATTGCAAAAATAGTGCAACCATCGACAAGTTGTTCAAGGACAATATTGCATACAAGTCGCAAATCAGATACCTAAAATATATCTTAGGTGTTCAGAAAAGTGCATCTAATATAGCAGTTTTGTCAGAAACAGGCAGATATCCGATGTACATTAGTATTATTGTTACTATCTTAACATATCTGCATAGACTAGAAAATTCGCAAAATTTGTTATTAAGAAATGCATATCAAGTTTCACAAGATATGCATATAGCTGGTCTACATTCATGATTTTCAAGTGCTACTTACTTACTTAAATGTGTTAACTTTGACATAAAGTCACTTAAACAGTATTCTGTGAAAGAATTTTCTAAAATCGTAGCTCAGTAGTTAATTAAAACGTTTGTTAATGAATGGACAAATATGAAAAAGTGCCTGTTAAACTGGAAACGTATTTAAGTTTCAAAATGTCATTTGGCAAATAACATTATTTGTCAGTATTGAATAATTTTAAACTGCGTCAAATATATTGTAAATTTAGAATCAGTGCTCATAATTATATTGAAACTGGCAGGTATAATAACATTAAATTTTAGATTTTGTTCTACATGTAAAGTTATCGAGAATGAAATGCACTTCTTATTACATTGTTCAATCAACGCCAATCTTAAAATTCAGTTATTAAAATTAGTACACAAGCTAAACAATCATTGTGTTACGTATGCAAATCTGAACCTATTTATGTGGATTTAATTCCAAGAAAATGTATCTTTGATTGAGGCTACTGCTTCTTTTTTACTAGACAGTTTTAATATCAGAAGAAATTGACTGATAATTTTTAATTAAAAGACGTAGTATATTCCACCGGTATAAATGTTGTGTGATGTACATGTATTTTAAGTGTGGATGCTAATACTGTCAATATTGTGCTTATATTGTGCATTGACGAATATTTAATGTTTATTTAATTGTGTTTATATAATCATGATCAGAATTAATCCTATGTTTCACTTTTATGACATGTTTACATTGTACATTTGTGATTATTATACCAGAGAGGGTCCGTAACTGGAAAAATAAATATTCTATTCTATTCTGTTTTGTTCTATTCTATAATATCACCATGTCATGTTGAATCTCTTGCATAGAGTTAATAAAGATATGTTTTGTTTTGTTCTGTTCTGTTAATCTTAGCGCTACCTTTTATATTCAAAAGTCCTTGGACATGCAACAGTTTTGAAAAACCTAGGTGTTGATACGGGGCAGATAAGCTCACATCTTTTGACGGACGTACAATCGCACAGTTTTCCTAGGAACGCATTGCGTGTCAAACGTACACATCATTTCTTTATTGATTTCAACAGATTTATTACCTTTGATATTTATTTTTAGTTCAGGTCACACTAACACAATTGTAGATCATATGGCAGTTTTCTAGATTTAAATGGTAGAAAAATTCCCAAAGGGCCTATCCGAGCATTATTTTAGGCACGTTCGGGTACCTTGGTACAACAACCGGCTTGTCGTAGTAATGAACCGCGATATTCCTGTTGTTACAATATATGATATTTGCATCTAATATATGTCCTCTACTTATATTGTCGCAGATGTTTTCTGCATGTCTTCGTGTATTAAATCAGACTAAGGCAGTGCTCTTTTGCACATAACTGACATTTATAGACATAGCATTCTCATTATTATACGGCGTTCTGAAGTTTACACTATCAAAAGATATGAAAATGTGATGCATGAAAATAATGGCCGCAAATTATATGACATGAAAAATCAAGAGACTATCGTGATGAAACGAATCATATGATAATCATAGAAAATATTACGCAATTCTGACTCATAAACCTGATTACAGGCTCTGGAAAATCTTACTTGCCGTAACAGATAAAACCCATAAAATGCCGAATGGGGTGCATCCCCATAAAGGTGAGAGGAATTTGACACCATCAGAATTTAAGTCAACTCATGTAATATATATTCGTACGTATTATTAACGGAATGATGTAGATCTAAAAGCAGAACAATATCTTATTGTTAGCCTTACGCTTAGCATACTCTCTGAGCAAACATATTGTCAATATGAAATATCCGTGTAAAATATATCGTCAAGATAGCGGTGGCATGAAGCATTTTTAAAATCGCAATTATGACCTGTGTATCTACCGATAAGTTTGAAATAAAGTATAAGAACAAAATTGTGCGTAATTATTTTCAATGGGAAGCCGGAACAGCATTCCCAAATCTAAAAGAAACGTTGTTTCTGAAGCGGGACTTACTTTAAATCGTACACAAAGTGTCGCGTTCAACCAAAATCAATCTACAGGCAAACATGACCAGTCATTATATTACAAGCATAGAATATACATTTCTCCAGAGCTTTTCAACAAGAGCTTTAACTGTTTTGCTTTTTCCGTTTAACATGTGGAAGATGGCAAGTACGTATGTGACCAGTTTTTGTGTTAAAGTGTTATTTTGTTTTTGTTATTTCTATGATATTCTGAAATATCCAATGATTCTGTTAATTGTAAACAGTAATTAAATTTGCGACTGAGAATTCAGAGTGTAAATTTACATGAAATTGGATATGGATTTCCATTATTTTGATGTAAATACAGACCACGTATATCCGGTAATGGTTCTAATAAAGCCGTACCTACTCATGATGATGATTTGATATTTGACCTATATATGAGACTGCTGTTATCAAATTTGTTTTTATTTCCTTTCCCTTTCGTCAAAAGCACTTTAAATCACCAAGAGACTTTAGCGTCAATATAATTATGACATATTTATTTACATTATTTTGCTAGATGCATTACTGAAGTGTCTTGAATAACACTCCTGCGTTTTAGTTTTTGGATCACAGTCTGTTAATATTTTGTCAGATCAGACAGCATATTAACCCAGTTATTCATTTATAATGTGTCAAACTCTTTAAAGCTTTTGCTGTTTATAGGCTGATCATTGAGGTGATTTTCAAGCCCCTCTCTAGAGTATCTCCAGCGGCTGTCCGCCGATTGCCTAAACGTTTAGAATTAGTTTTGTTAATGGGTCTATGGATCTGTATTATGACATTGACGTAAGCAAAATATAATGCAACGCCTAACGTTCAAAACGTAACAATTTGAACCTGTAGTGATTACTCAGGCTAATCACGCTTTTTATCATTATCGTACACGCCAACGTCATTGCCATATTTCGTCCCAATATTTTGTTTCTCTATTATACAGGAAGCAATTTGTATAAATCTTTTATACATGAGATATTTGCACAATGGCATTTGGCTATTCGTGTTTTCCGTAACGCATTCATGGTTTTGACACCGCTATCAAAATTTCGGGTTCTGTGATAAATATGATTTTATGAAAAAAACTGAAAATTGTACATCGATTTATAGTCAGGATATTGTCTGATTTATAGACAAGAAGGCAGTGAATTATGGATCTCTCTAGAAAAACTCTATTCCTGAAATTATTAGCTCATATCAAGCAGGCTGTTTCCAAATATGATTACCGCTCCGAGTTTTCATTTGCTGCTCTACATAACTTAGCAAATACACTTAAAGAAGTCCTCGCGAATACTATCGAATTTACAGTATGGAAGGTAACTGTGGGAACGTTTATGTTTATGATTTTTGTTTATGTAATCAATGCACTTGACGTTGTTATTGTCATGAAGATGAGTTAAATAACTCAGTCGGACTGCTTTGAAAATTAAGGTTGTCATCCTTTTTGGTCTAAACATGGACTCAACCGGCGTTTTGACGGTGTTCGATGAAGAGAACGTGTATTTCCATTATAGAGGGAAAACAAACAATGTTAAATGTGATATATAGCCGGTGTAAAAGCTAAGGGTCTTGACAAATAATAACTTTATTTTAAAAGGCACTAAACTCCAGATCGTACGACAATCCTGAACAAACACTAGATAAGTCATTTTCCGTTTCTCCGAGCGTTTCCGTTATACAAACTTTTTGTGGTAGTTGCAAATACGGTATGCATACGCTATACATTAGTGACATGGTCTAACGCACATAATAAAAGGGCGTTTATAAAAATAATTGCATAAATATGTCTTAGCAGTTATTCTTAAAAACAAGATGGCGTCGTTTTAAAACAAATCAGAAAAGTAGTCCGGCAAGCTTTATCAAGTTACTGACCTGATAAAGCAAAATTTATCAGACCCCTTGATTTTTGTCTTGAAGGTATTTTGTATGAAGGTAGGATAAAAATGGTTACATACTTTAGTTTGCATGAGTGAACATATACAGCCAAATTCCTCTGCATTCTAGAACTGGTATTTGAATACGCAATTAATAGTTACTGTTTCAGTAATTACAATGTTTCGACTTAATCTACTATAAAGCGGAGAACATAAAATGTTTTCTTTAGATCAGTTCACATAGGATAATTATGTAAAAGAGCAAAGATTCGCAAATGTCAACGGATACGGTTACAATTATAGACTTCCCCTGGCAGCTGTCAGACGCTTGTGCAGAATTTCTGCAGATCCGGAGGTTTTGCCAATTTTATTTCTTATGGTGACTATTCACACCACCAAGTGACATTTATTTACTGTGTTCGGACAATAGTCAGACCATCTTTAGCACATGTCATCGCATGTACAGACTCCAGGAGTTGGGTTTGACCTTTGATTGTTCCTTCTCAAGGGAAGGAACACTTATGATGAACATGTCAAACTTGACTGAACAGTTAATAGATACAAGGGTATCATCAAAGGCATCCGAATTCCAGTAGAGCGCCGCCGTCTTGGACTCATGCATATTCATTACAATAGCCTCTTTGACAATGTTTCTTTACGCATCTTTAAGTCAATTTTTAGTGAAATACAACTACGTAATAACAGACTTACAAGAAACAATAATATAGTTTAATAGTTTGTATCATATATCTCCTAAATCTAACATGTCATAATGTAGATTAGAGATTAATTAAATGAATATGCATCATCTAAAAATAGACTTCCGCCTTGGGTTTGACTTTTGATTGTTCCTTCTCAAGGGAAGGAACACTTATGATGAACATGTCAAACTTGACTGAACAGGTAATAGATACAA
The DNA here is from genome assembly GCF_021730395.1 of Mercenaria mercenaria. Lineage (NCBI taxonomy): Eukaryota > Metazoa > Mollusca > Bivalvia > Venerida > Veneridae > Mercenaria > Mercenaria mercenaria. Next base: position 19,386,721 of record NC_069361.1, on the reverse strand, counting down.
TGGTATCATCAAAGGCATCCGAATTCCAGTAGGGCGCCGCCGTCTTGGACTCATGCATATTCATTACAAACAGCCTCTTTGACAATGTTTCTTTACGCATCTTTAAGTCAAACTTTAGTGAAATACAACTACGTAATAACAGACTTACAAGAAACAATAATATAGTTTAATAGTTTGAATCATATAACTCCTAAATCTAACATGTCATAATGTAGATTAGAGATTAATTAAATGAATATGCATCATCTAAAAACAGACTCCCGCCCAAAATTATCGTCTGCTATTATTCTTCTTGGATGTAATTCTTTGCTCAAAGGATTTTTTACAGATTTTATTTCATATCAACTATATTATTTTGACGTTAAGTATTACCATCAAAATATACTGTACTTATAAAGTAAGGCGAGATTTTTTCGCTTGTCTGTTAATGCTGTTTGCCCGCTACGCACCGTCATTTCATTTTATCCAGTATTGTATAAGGCATTTTTTTTCTCACTTTATTGAGCCATAAAATGTTTCGAACATTGTAATTTATTACCTTTTGATAAGTTGTTTTGTAAGATTCAAGCTGTGAACTTTTTGTACGCATTTTTTTAAACTCATCGGAGTGTTGGTTCGCTGCCTATATATAAGCCCTTGTTCTTTTAGCTTAATTTTACGGTCCCAGACGGCCATATATCCCGAAATTTTAATAGAACGATGATCTTTATTATTTATTGCCCGTTGATAATATTTAGGTAAAATCGCTAATCAAAAGGTGAGTCATTATTATTATAAATTAAATAAATGTTTTGTGTGAAATAACTCTTAAATACTCCTAAATAAAGGAGAAGAATGCACGTAAACTAACAAAACGCATTTTTCATAATTGTTTTATTAAACATCTGTAATAGGACCCTTAAAAAGAAAAAGAATATTTAATATGCGCTAGAAGGAACCTTTTGGTAAGCTAAATCTTGTAATAAGTTAAGACTAAATAAATAAACCATAAAAATGTCATAACTTAGTCTGACATATTACCCCTCTGTTATGTTTGCTGATAAAAGTTAAAGTAAAATCTGATAATGCATGATATGACTTGAGCCCACAATTCCGAGATTGGCGTCTGTATGTTTTATCCACACAACCATATGCACATGCGCCTTTAATTGAGAATTGTGTATATTGTATTTGTTTTGCTTTTAAGGGCACCAAAAATGATTTACGGAAATACAAGGTATATTTTAGTGAACACTTATGAACAACTTACCAATATATATAAAGTTCCATTCCCCTTAAAACATTTATGAATAAGATATTTCTTTGATATATATTTTGTCAAGGTTTAAATATTTGAAGGTGAATATGGTCTAGAAAGCGATTGAATCTGCACCAAGAAGTCATCCATTGTCAGCAAATTATATAGGTTACATTAAACTAATTCAGTTCCTTCTTTATTTCATATAAACAATTAAATCTTCAGACCTCAATTTCAGTATATTAGAGCATTTCAATGATATAAAAACCATATTTAGCCATTTTGTATAACATTCCTTCTTACCAAAAATGAAAAAAAAAATATAAGATTTTATGTTACATATAAGAAAAATAATCTGTTCTGAAAATCTTCACCCTCTGAAAGTGCCCCACCCCCGCCCAGCCATTACGCGAATGTAAACATTTGGTGCGTTGCCTGTCTAAGTTTGAAACAGTGTCGTTTCGAAAACATACAGGTATGCCCACCTTATATATATATATATATATATATATATATATATATATATATATATATATATATATATATATATATATATATATATATTATATATATATATATATATATAATATATATAGAAAGATTATTTAAGTTCTTGGAAATATAAATCTGTACGATATTGAATGATTAGGTTAGTGAATGAAAACATAGCATAACTTATTGAATAGATATAACAATGGTTACAAGCTCTCTATTTCGTGGTTATGAGGTAAACAGCTGTTAGTACTTTATGAAAATCTTCCAAACGAAGTTAAGACCTCAAAGTATTAGCGGGTATCATACTATATAGTTATATCTAAGCTTTTATTCGTCTTCCTTGTCTACGGCCTTGGCAAAAACACACAAAGGAATTGATATACTAAAGTCTGACCCATGTGCTGAAATGCTTTTTTTTTAGGTATCGCTGATCAAAAATTGCATGGGTAACTTTATTGCTGTTGGCAAGTTTGTGTTGTCTTATTTAAATCATAACGAAAATGGCTTTCAAAATTACTTTATCAATGTATTTTTAAATATACATTCAAAATGTGTATACGCTTTTTTCCACATGGCTTTCATATGCTTCCTTCTCCTTGTTCAGAGACCTTACTGCCATTTCAACTTGTTTTAAAAATGGGAAGAAATCAAGTTAACATGGTGTAGCATTTAACAGAACTAAGTACTAGTAAAATGTGGTCTTCTATATATGGCAATCCATTTGTCTTTCACCAGAGTAGATCTATTTGATGTAGTAATATTGAAAGCGAAAAAATAATACCTACTGACAGAAGTAGACTTGCAAAGTTTGTTGAGATCAAGTAATCTGTAATAATGTTTATTTCTTTCTTCATATTGACACTGATATTTTCTCAGAAAACCCTTTTCTATCTAGGCTCATTACGAGTTAAAGACTGAGATAAGAGAAATTGTTTCTTTAAATAAAAGTGAAGTGTTATTGAACAGGATTTTATGGCAGAGATTTTTATTGTAAAAGACACTAACGACTGATGCCAGACTATAATAGAAGCAATATGTTTGTTCTTGAGATGAATTTTGTCTCAGCTATTCTTAACCGACCAAATTGATCTATCTCATAATATCACAATTCTCCCATACTTTTCACATGATGTTTGATAGCGTGAGACATGATGACCATAAATAAAGACGTTACAATAAATTTCTTAGTTTTTTTTTTTTTTTTTTTTGGATTTAACGTCGCACCGACACATGATAGGTCATATGGCGACTTTCCAGCTTTAATGGTGGATGAAGATCCCAGGTGCCCCTCCGTTCATTATTTCATCACGAGCGGGCACCTGGGTAGAACCACCGACCTTCCGTAAGCCAGCTGGATGGCTTCCTCACATGAAGAATTCAACGCCCCGAGTGAGGCTCGAACCCACATCGATGAGGGGCAAGTGATTTGAAGTCAGCGACCTTAACCACTCGGCCACGGAGGCCCCTATTTCTTAGTTTAGACATTTATGGGACATTGTATATTTTTAGAGTTTATCATAAAGACTATATGTCGTAAATGCTTAATACACAAAACTAGATATATGCAACAATTAGGAACAATTCCATATTTTGTTGTCAATGACCGTCAGTTATTATCAGATAAAATATGACTGTTACATAAATATATCGTAGGCGATGTCCCATTATATTCATTCTATTAACTTGATTGTATAATTTTCATATGCAGACATGAAGTAAATGATTACTGAGTAATAAAAATAACAATACAGATAATTTAGTCTTGAGCAAAAAAGTTCCTTTGGAAACGTAACATAACTATTTTATGAAAAATATTCCTTACTAATTTCAGACGATACAATAAGTGTCTTTGGACGAGAGTCATTGTAACATAACATCAAAGTATTACCGTTCACACCTAAAATATGGGCATCACGAACATTTTTCTTTAATATATCGTTCTTCAAGCATACATTACAGGTATTATTAGTTACACTGCTTGTTGGTGACAGGATACGGGATATACACTGTCGAGGAAATCCATATCAGGCGACAGCGAAGCCTGATATGGATTTTCGAGACAGCGTATATCCCGTATCCTGTCACCAACAAGCAGTGTAACGATTTTATCTTGCCGACTACCCTTTACTTACATGCTATAATTTAGTATTTTGTAAATTAACAAAGCTACTTACAGTGCAGACTGGAATCCTGCACTCATTTGTTTGGTCATCATGTTTTGTTTTTAGTTGATTTACATTAGGCATAAAATGCACAATGACATGTATTTTGATTAAATAACAAAACACAAATTTAAAGCTCATTTTCACAGGTTATGAACTGGTTTAGATCAGAAACTTTCTGTTCCATCCTTTCGAAAATCACCAGATTTCACGATGTCTTGAAACTTCGGCTTTCATCCTGTTTCTCTTGCACGTAGATTAAATGATCCCACAACAAACTGCTGAGTAACAAATATGTCAAGTAGAAAAAGTGGAAACTCCACAGGTCGCTCAACACAACAAAAACGAAAATGTTGCAGGCTCGGTTTGATTGAGCCTGTTCATGGACGGTAGTTAAAATGCATGCTACCGTCCACGCCCTCTAGCCCCGGGTTGAGCAGAACTCAACATTTACACATGCTAAAAATATAAAAAAACAATTTAGAGACATCCGCAGATGTGTTCATACGGCGGTGCACATGGAACCTTCAATGCTACACTAGCGTGTAATTCCATGAAGAGCGGCGTATGGTCCCCAGTTAAAATAATGGGTTTGCCCTAAACGAAAAAACAATGAGCAGAACTAAACAAACTGGAATTTAGAAAGGGGATATGAGGTTATGGAGCCTGCATATCACAGGACTCTTTTGCTTTACGATGATTTAATTGTAAACAAAATTTCAACGTCCGTGTCTCCCATACAGAGTTAGTCCACTTTTACAGCTACCATAAGCCTAAACTAAGTAGAATGAAAACGGTAAGAAAACACTAAATTTACTCTCAGAAACGATACTATCGCTGGAACTAATTAATAACCTGACTTGATTCAATTACGCCAGCGATGCGGCAGCCACTGTTTTAATCAAAATTCATATCTGAAATGTACTAGCAGGATATGGAATATATCCTGTCTCCACGTGACTTCTATTGACCAATAGAAATGCAAGAAACTTGTAGGAGGCAAGATAAACGTTTTTACTAGTTTGTAAGGTATGGAACACAAAATTTCAAGAACAATTAATTGTGCCAAATGGAAATGAACTGTTAAAGCCTATTATTCAACTTGTTTTGTAAATGTTTACAGATTTATATCTCTAAATATAACAATTCATATCTATAATGTATACAGTGTTTGAAAAACAAATGTTACTGTATTCGTATTAAAAGCAGACCATTTTGCAAACAAACGCGCTGAAACAATTCCTTTTTACGATATCATTAAAACCGTGCTAAAATGGAAAGTGATTTCCCTGTGGTCGCTATCAAAATCCCCCATCACTTATCTGCCAATCAAAACGCCGAAGATATAGTACATACTCCAGAAACCCGTATGCGTTACATTTTCTGTGACTTTAACTTGGACGTTAGGGTCATATACAGATTTCCTAAAATGCATTGTTATAACTGTTTTTGTCTCGAACGTCTGTTTTGGTATAAAACTTATTAAAATGTCGAAAAAAAAATAACACTCATTTTTAGAAAATGACAGTAACTGTTATGACAAGAGTTTTACTAAGTTTTTGAATTGTCAAAACATATAAAGAGTTCATTCGACTGTAATAAATGAAAAACAAAACGGTCACAATGACCCATAAATCGCTCACCTGAGTAATATGAGCTACATGTTTAAAATGGCAAACTGAGGCTAAAATATTAGAAAGTAGGTCAGTAGGTCATATTCATGGTCACTGAAACTGCACATGTCATCCAAATTTCAAGGCTGTATCTTAAAAAACAAGAAAGTAGGTCAAGGTCACAGTCAAGTGGCTCCTAATCACTTTGGGTCATCAGGTAATTATAATTAAACAGTCTAGGAAATATGATCTGATGATATTTGAAGTATTTATTCCTATATAACTCATATAGGTGACCCCTAGGGCGGTGTCTCTTTTCACCCCAGGGGAATTATTTGAACAGTCTTGTTAGACATCCACTAGGCAATGCTATATACCAAATATCAAAGGCCTAGGCCTTGAACTTTCAGACAAAAATATTTTTTATATAAGTCTATGTTAAATTTGGGACCCCCAGAGCAGGGCTTTTTTTCATCCCAGGGGCATATCTTGAACAATTTTGGTATAGGACCACAAGGCAATGCAACATACCAAATATCAAAAGCCTAGGCCGTGCAGTTTCAGGCGAGAAGATTTTTAGTGTTTTCCTATATAAGTCTATGTATAACTTGAAAACCCCAGGGCAGGACCTCTTTTCATCCAAGGGTTATTATTTGAACAATTTTGGTAGAGGACCTCAAGGCAATGCTACAAACCAAACATCAAAGGCCTATGTCTTGTGGTTTTAGACATGAAGATTTTAAAATTTATTCCTATATAAGTCTATGTAAAACTTGGACCCCCGGGGAGGGACCTCTTTTCACCCTCAGGGCACAATTAGAACAATCTTCATAAAGGGCCATTAGATGCTCTCAAATGCCAAATATCAAGGCTCTACGCCTTGCGGTTTTAGACAAGACGATTTTTAAAGTTTTTCCTTTTGGTTGCAATGGCAACCAGAGTTATGCATGGAATTCAATTCTTTGAAAGATTTTGAAAGGGGACCACCCAAGGATCACTCCTGTGAAGTTTGATGTAATTCTGTCCAGTGGTTTTCAAGAAGATTTTTTAGAAATTGTTGACGGACGCACGATACACGACGGACAATGAGCGGTCACAAAAGCTCACCATGAGCCTTTGGCTCAGGTGAGCTAAAACATAGTAAAGAGAACTTTCATATTACAGTTATATCCGTCAATAAAATCTTCAAAAAAGAAAGTAGTTGTTTTTGTATCAGTCGAGCTATTTAACTAAGCCACAGCTGATACCTTTGAACATGATGAAAACTGAGCGGTGGAAATAGTTTAAATATACACAGTAATTTGCTTCTTATTCACATTACATACTTGTTTCAAGATGGTAAAAGCGTTTATGCGGATGAAGCGTATCTCAAACTTGAATGACATGGCCTGGAAATTAATTGTTGTTTTTCTTCTTTCTACTGCTTTCTTTATTCTAAATGTCATACAAAGATCATTCATTTGAGATGTGACTAGCATTTATATAGCACAAGAACACATAAAATGTTTATTGTGCTTGTCATTAAGAGAGAATCAATGACGTTTTATCATCAAAGAGAATTTCTCTAGTCTTAGAACAAATATTGTAATTTCAAGCAATTCTATCATAGTCTCTTACCAGTAGGTAGATCGCCTAATTAAAAGGTATATGTGCATACCTACCGTCAAGGTGTGAATACGTTTACTGATCTCTGCTACAAAAGTGTACTATATGTGTTTCTGGAAAGTCAGCTATAACATACAGTGCATTTCATTTTCGCGCCAAATGATGCTGTCTGTAGTGCATGGGAATTTAAAATGTAAATGCACACCACAATTTTAAAAATTAGATTAAAGTATTCCTCCATTTGCGATATCACCCCTTTCAATTAAACATACTCGTCTGCTACAACTGGAAAGTTATTCTCATTGTATATTATATTTTTTTTTTGGTTGGGTTTAACGTCGCACCGACACAATTTTAGGTCATATGGCGACTTTCCAGCTTTGATGGTGGAGGAAGACCCCAGGTGCCCCTCCGTGCATTATTTCATCACGAGCGGGCACCTGGGTAGAACCACCGACCTTCCGTAAGCCAGCTTGATGGCTTCCTCACATGAAGAATTCAACGCCACGAGTGAGGCTCGAACCCACATCGATGAGGGGCAAGTGATTTGAAGTCAGCGACCTTAACCACTCGGCCACGGAGGCCCCTTCATTGTATATTAGGTCATTTAAACTGTTATGCAGCAGTGCTTTTTTATTTAAGTACAAGCTCTCTTTACTAAGTCAGAACAACACTAAATAAAATTAAATTGTCATCAATTCGCATACATTTGAACTTCAATTTTTAATATCTCAATGTACTGGCAACAGAAGATATTTCAAATCATTGAAAATATTTGGAATATTGCAATCGTCACAATGCACGCGAATGTATAGACCTATTAATAAGCATTGTTAGCTTTTAAGGAATTAGACTCCTAATAGTAATGTTTACAAAATGGCATTTGCTTGGTATATTCTTAAAGTTGATCGTGTTTTGCACTGTGTTGCAATTTTTAAACAACTTCTACCGTGCCGTTTTTTTTTGTTCTATAAATTTTGTATAATTTATGAGATATCCGCAAGTTCAAGTAGAGACAAATTTCAAAGTGATGGCCACAATCCAAAATGTTTGCAGAGAATTCATTATACCATTAAATTTGATAAAAGAAACATCAAACTATTGGTAAACAGTTATAAAACACAAAATAAAACTGTCAATATCATTTTTTCAAGGGTGCCTTAAGTAAACGGATTTAATGAGACAGAATTCTAACTCAACATTGAAAAACTGAGGTCGAATCCTGCGGGTCTGTTTTGAATGTTGCTCACTTCATTCAAAAATAACCTTGGGCAGATGTAAAACCTACCTACATTTCTTCCACAACATGTAATCTAAAGATTGAAGGCAAAATAGAGAACTTTTACCGCATTTAACTCAGTATTTTTTTATAGATGATTAACTCTTTCCCTTTGAACAGCAAGAAATTGCTTATCAATCAAATGAAAATTTTCAACTTTTGTAAATAAATAAATTATAAGTCTTGAAAGAAGTAAAAACTTACTGAAGTACGCCCCCCCCCCCCCCCCCCCCGCCCTGAAAATTGCAGTCAAAGTAGGTTTATGGTAGGAATTGAATACTCTTCAAAAAAGAGGTACCCTATTACGGGTCTAATACCTTAAATTAATATTAATCCGCTTGATTAATGTAACGTAGATGTATTCTTGTAAAATCTAATGCACATTTTTCATTCAGTAAAGCAGACTTTGCAATACATTAGACACATCGTCTGGAAGACATTGAAAGGACATCAGAAATAGATTACTAAAATTGTAAATTGTCTTGGTCGCGTTTATATCAAATGATTAATGTCATATATTTCTATGGAATGTGCTTTTGCTTCCTTCGGTCTGTTTCATCCGACAAGATTTCTTTATAAGATTAAACTTTGTGCGGAAACAAGCTTACTTTTGACAGGGATTACGGAGAGCATTAAATTGTACATAACAATATTCCGCTAGTGCCGGTGCTAGGGGATGTGAGGCGTGTTTCATAATGCATTACAGTCTGCTATTATGTAGCTCGGTTACGTTCTATGACAGATTTTATAAAGTCTTTAAGCGTCACGTGGTCGTTGTCTATAAAAAGCCTGCCGTACTTAGACTCGTTTGTTTGTTTTTGTTTTGGTTTAATAACGCCGTTTTCAACAGTATTTCAGTTATGTAACGGCGGACGTGTTCCTGGTCCCTGTACCAATACAAACCAGTTTTCCGCAAGTAACTGCCAACTTCCCCACATGAATCAGTGGTGGAGAACAAATGATTTCAGACACAATGTCTTTCATCAAATCGTCAGGGAGAACATACGCCCCGCCCGACGATCGAATTCAATAACCCGCGATCAGTAGATCTACACTCTCCATATTTAGCTAAGCGGGCGGACTCGTTGCTATATTTTCTGTACCTTTGGGTTATTGGAGAACATTCAATTTATGATAATAGAATTCCCCTAAAGCCGTTGGTAGTGGGAATGAGGGATGTTGCACAATTCATTACCTTTCGGTCAATGGGGAGAGCGGATTTACGGATCGTGGAGTCGTGAGTTTAATCCTCGGGCAAGGATTTGTTTGTTTGTTTTTGGTTTAACGCCGTTTTTCAACAGTATTTCAGTCTTGTAACGGCGGGCAGTTAACCTTACCAGTGTTTCTGGATTCTGTACCAGTAAAAACCTGTTCTCCGCAAGTAACTGCCAACTTCCCCACATGAATTATCAGAGGGGTGGACGAATGATGTCAGACACAATGTCTTTTATCAAATCGTCACGGAGAACATTCGCCCCGCCAGGGAATCGAACCAGCGACGAATATGTTCCGAATTGATAAAATACATGTGTCTGACATCATTCGCTCTTCACCTCTGATTCATGTGGGCAAGTTGGCAGTTCCTTTATTACCCATTAAACCCATTACCTTATCTGGGGACCAAACACTGCTTTTCATGGAATTACACACCACAACCCGTGTATCATTGAAGGTTCCATGTGCATCGCCGTTTGAATACATCTGCGGATGTCTCTAAATTCCTTTTTGTACTTTAAACATGTGTAAATGTTGAGTTCTGTTCAAAACCCGGGCTTAGGGCGTGGGACGTAGGCAATGCAATTTCCACTACTGTCGCATGGATGCTCAAGCCAACCGACCCTGCAACAATTTTGTATTTGTCGTGTTGATCGACTTGTGAAGTTTTCCACTTTTTTCTATTTTCGTAAGATTATGGGGTCATGTCCAATTTTCCAATGTATTTAGTAAAGAAGGTCATTTAACGTATTATTAAAAGAGGTTATGAACCCCAACTGTTTTGGAGACCACCGCATGTTATTGGGATCATCCCTTATTACAGTTGGACCTAAACGCTTTCCACTTTGATTGTGTCTGACGGAACAGGTGGAGGAACTCTATGACCGCCGATGCACACTCTGCGATTTCTCTTAATGTTTTTTTGTACTTTTGTTTTACCAAGAAATTAACAGCGTATAAAACATTTATATTATCATCTACAAAACCAATGTCAATTTACTGATACATTTATTGAATTCCGGAAAAGTGACTGCATACGGGGCCACACTTCTGGACAGAGTTTCAGCGCCTTTAAATAGGACTCACTCATTTTTATAAAACTGTTACATCGTTTCTTTTTGATACATTTACAACATCGATGCGATTGTTTAAAATTTACAAAACTAGGAAAAACACGTTTTTCAGAACAAATGTTTACATTTATCATTATTCTTTACAAATGGCATTCTCATTTAAACGGGGACAACTCATTTAAAAATATTTAAGTATCCAAACACATGTGTGGGAATAGAACATTAAAACATTATTGTTGTTTTTTGTGATATACGCTAAACTTAATCACCCCTATGATATGGTGCCTGCTTATTTAAATTTTGTCTTTTGGCAGTTCCTTGTGATATGCAGCTCATAACCTCAGATTCCCCTTTCTAAATTCACAAGTTTTGTTTAGTTTTGCTCAGTGTTTTTCGTTAGGGAAAACCCATTATTTAACTGGGTACCATAACGCCGCTTTTCAATGGAATACACCTAGTGTAGCATTGAAGGTTCCATGTGTCACCGCCGAAGAACACATCTGCGGATGTGCCTGATAATTTGTTTTTTGTACTTTTAGCAAATCTAAAGGTAAGAGTTCTGCTCAACCCGGCGCTAGAGGGGCGTGGACGGTAGCATGCATTTTAACATACCGGTCATGAACAGGCACAATCAAACCGAGCCTGCAACATTTTCGTTTTGTTGTGTTGAGCGACATGTGGAGTTTCCACTTTTAAACCAGGTTTCGTTGAAAACCTGAGTATATTAGATTGGGTAGATGTCGGTCGGACGGGCGGGCGGCGGCGGCCGGCCGTCAAACTGGTGTTTCCGGTCAATAACTTTTGTTTCGGTAAATGATATTTGAATAAAACTTGGTATGTATGTACTAATAACAAGACAAAAGCTGGGATGAATTGGGGTTTCTGGGGCCAAGGTCAAGGTCACTATTACCATAAAAAAGAAAAGGGTTTCCGGTCCAAAAACATTTGTTTCGGAAAAGAAAATCAATAAAACTTGTATGAATGTAGCTTATATCAAGACAAAAGCAGAATTGATTTGGGGTTTTCTCGGGTCAAGGTCCAAGGTCACTGTTACTTAAAATAGAAAAAGGTTCCGGTCAATAACACTTAACTTAGGAATAAGCTATTATGATGAACATTGTGTATATAAAACTTTATATAAAGGCTTTAGCATGGGATTGATTTTGGGGTTTCTGGGATCAAGGTCAAGGTCATTGTTCCTAAAAAATAGGGTTATGGATAGCAATCTTCTACATGCTGGATGGATTTTGATGAAAAATGCGCACAAAAGTTTCGCCAACATGAGAACGGATTGTCATGCGCAAGAAACCAGGTCCCTAGGTCTAATGATGTCCATGTCATCACTAGAGGTCAAAGGATCAAGAATGAAAACTTTGTCTGGTAGCAACCATCAAGAACGAAGAATCTAGCGCAGTTCCTTCTTTAGAATTACTTCCCTTTGTGCTTACTATAAAACTTATATTGAAACGTTTTCATTAGTAGAACTAGGGAAAAATCAGACCACTTTTCTGCAGTAACAACATGCATGTTACATCCAATTTTGAGGTGTATATTGACCAATCTCAACCTGTAAGGAGTTCTGTTTGGACTTACAATTCTTTTCTTTTATTTTTTTTTTATAAGTTAACTTCCATTAGTTGTTACTATAAACTCACTAATATAGTTACTTTTTTATAATTGACCGTAGGGAAAAACAAGCCACTTTTCTGTGGTACTACATAGTTGTACTTTCAATTTTTAGGTGTCTTTTAAAGTTATCCTCTCTACCAGTGTAAGGAGTTTTTTTTGTGGGACATAGAAAAACGCAAAAAGAATTACAATGATTACTAACAACCACAAAAATAAAATTACATCTGCACATACAGTGCAAAGTTAAAGAAAATTGCAGTGACGGGCGAATATTGATGACATTCGGCACTCTGTTTAAACTTATGAAAAGTTTTTGAAAACCTGGTTTCGTGGCATTGCCGCGTTTCTATTCTATTCTATGGATTAGTTCTTTCAATCCCACCAGGACTGCGCAACTTTTTTATTTCCGAACTTCTGGCCTGTTTCGGTTGGCCCTTAAGGGTGTTTTTTCCATTGTCGCCCCTGTCATCTGCAAAGGCATTGAGTAACATGCTTTTATGGTTCTTAAGAATTATATAATATATATATAATAACACACAAGAGCATTTTTGTGTTTACATTACATGCCTTAAGTTTGCCATTGCCGTATGTTAGGGTTAAACCCGGCAAGAGATAACTTATTTACACTTTTCCTGTGACTTTGGAACTGGTGATACGTTTAAAAAAAATAGTGAGGTTAGGTGCAACCATAAACCGGTTCAGGCTCCCCAGTGATGGTTTAGCTACTGACCGTTCCAAGGCGGCTTTCCCATTGTGTTCCTTTGATGTTTTGTCTTTGTGTGTTGTTTTGTGTGTGGTGATTGCGTGTGTTGACGGTGTTCGCGTTTGGGAGGCTGCGTTTTAGAACGCGCCTTTCCCTGTTGGATTTCTTCTTGGCGTGTTTTTTTTTTTTGAATTTGTTTTTTAAGTTACTAAAATAGAAGTTTTTGTGCTTTTGAAAGAAAGTGCCTGCAATTGGGTTTAATTAAATAATCTAAAATATGTAGAATATCATAAATGCCGGAGTTTACATTACTAACCCAGGACGCAAATGAGCAATAATGATTCATCAAACATTTCACGAAGTTTTATGAGTGAGAATATAAAACTGAGGAGTAAATATCAACTCTTCTGAAATATAAGATTTCTTCCTCAGTTACATCAGTAGGTTTAAATATAATAACGTATAATAAATTTTGTTCCTTAACGATATAATCAGGGTATACCTGGAAATATCTCGTAATAAGCAATGTTTATAGTTTCCCTCAAACTTTATTTTCGGGGTCAACAACAGGTCACATCAAGCCAGTTATGAATCAGCTTTAAATTCTTTCTAATACAAAGCCTTTGTCTACAATTAAATTGTTTAACATCGAAGCATGTTACAATTCACAAAACAACGGTTTTTTCACGCTCTTCAGAACTAAGTCTCTGGAGTCCGTTTCTGTGTAGAAAACTATGAAGCATCACAACCGTTTGCGGGTAAAGAATTACTATAATCTGGAAAATAGATCCCCCAAAAGCTCCGAGAACAATACAAACAGTGAAAATTGCAGACCCGTTTTGATTGATTCTTATATTAGCATAATGGAAATGCAACACGCCCACGCCCCCAACACCGGCTTAAGCAGTATTCAATCATCAAATCTGAAATGAGTTAAATCAATTAACCCAAGGACAAAAAAAAACCAGAAAATAGAACAACACTTAGATGAATATAATCTTAAAAGTAGATTCCTCGGAAGCACCGATAACAATTCAAAACAGTGAAAAATTGCAGACTCGATTGATTGAGACTGTTCATGAGCAGTAATGGAAAATGCAACTACTGCTCACGCCCGCCCCTAGCCCCGGCTAAGCAGTTTTTCAATCTTCAAGAATTATGTGTATTTTCAGCATTTCATGATAGATTAATGAGTATCAATGAAGAAAATTTCCTATAAAAATTTAATAAAAAATGTTTCAGACAATAATTGATTGTGGTGGTGTAGAAGAGAATGACACCCTGTCAGAACAATGAAGCGTGAAAAAAGAGGAACACAAAAGTAGATCATTTAACGTTTTCTACAAGGAAGGTATTCGAATGCTTGGAGGATGTATACCCGGAAGACAAAGGTAATGTAAGATATAATATTTTTATTTATATGGGAAAGTGACATATAAATGGTACAATTCTTGACAAATTTGGCGTTATCATTATTGGAATTTTTCCAAGTAACACAAACGCAAGAACCCAGTAAATCACACTGGTCCTTTATCCATCACACCCACAAGTCCTGTGTATGCTTGCTGTCATTCTGGAACATCCCTCCACAATATTGACAGTGTTCCCGGATAATTTGGCCGTAACAAATTTGCCACATTATCTGCTAAAATTGCACGTATTTTCCGACGGGTGATAGATGTAAACCTCAAACACTTGACAGTGGTGAGGACTGAGAGCCGATTATCTGCAAAATGGAAATAACCGTGTTATTTTTGTTTTATAAGATTATACAAGTATTAAATTGACATCAGAATAACAGTAGATGAAAAGAACAATAAATGTCCATTCGAGATACATTCAGACGCCCGAGTAATATAGGATATTTTCTTAAAAATTATTGTTACAGTGGAGCTGGTATTATAAATAATTAAATGAGAACATAAGCTTATAACCTTTGGTATAGCACTAGCAAGTGGAAGAAGAAGTAAGCAGCAGCAGTAGAAGTAGAGGAGCGCCAGAACCAAGAGCCGCAAGATAATCATTGTTATCACTTCCTAACGTACATTCATCAACGTTCAAGCTTTTCAAATTTTGGACACCAGTACTCTACCCCACTTGGGCCATTACGTACTTCCCTCCTCATCGTGTTTAATTCATAAGCCTGTAATAAAGTAATAAATTTATAAGGAGGCATGGTATATTGTGGATGTACATGTTTGAAAGATGAATTCATTCATAACAAATGTTGGTCAAAAATCTACATAGCTTATATTTATAATGTTGGGGCCTATATGTTTACAGCGAATGATAAATGAATATTGAATTTTATTGAATAGAACATATAACATGTGTATTACTGGAAAAAAAAATTTCACCACCTTCTTAAAAAATCCGAATTTCTTGCTGAAAGGCACTTCAACCTTTTTCTTTGTTGCTTAAATAGCTGACTCTTTACGGACCCTTTTCTTCGTGGTAGATTCAGATCCTGCCCCGTTTGCATGACTAGTTTGCCTTTTTGGTTTTGGCATTGGTCTACAAAAAAAAAAAAACCTGTAAAGGCAAATTTAAGATTAATTATACACCATCACGTATATACTTAGATATATTATTGACTTCGTGATAAACACAAAACTATGAAATGTTTACTTTCGACAATAGAACATAATGCACTTATGATACTTAAAGTACTTTGAAATTACAGATGCTGCAATCTCGACATAGATACAGCGTGATAAGTCCCAGACTGCATTAGAAACAATAGGCGAACATAGCAGTGTGTGATTAACATCAGTATGATTTCGTTAATTTTAAGGCATTTTTTTGAACTTTTTTTTTTCACTATTAAGCATATGAAACAGTTTACATACTTTATTATATTACCTTGAAATAAGTTTTCATAACTACATAAGTATAAGAAATCAATTTCAAGTTCAAAGTTTACCTCTTTACTCGTCGGTGTTTCTTCACTGTCGGACATTTATCGGAAATGCCTTTTATTGAAAGTAATTGTTCAAAAAAACAAAACCCCGTATAAAAGAGCGAGTATCTACTAACAAATTATCGACAAGACAGTCTGTAAATTTTTGAGTCTAGAGATCACTAAGAACTTACCAGCTTACCTGAACAGACACAATTTAGATAAATATTAAACGATACAGCTACTGGTATATACCAACACATACTAAAACTTGAGATATTATATATCGTTCCTTTTCACTGGTTAATACACAACGCATAGTGGCGAGGCGGAAGCTGTGAAAACTAAGGAAAACATGCTTTCGATATGAAATTTAAATTAAGTCACTCAAGCTACTCTATTTTAAGTTAAAATCACAATGGAAGACCAGGGACTGATGCATCTCAAATGGGAATGTTTTAAATGTAGTCCCAACAGGAATACTGAAATAATAAATTATTGATATCAATTCACTATGAATTTTATTAGAACTTATTTTCACTAAAATCACAGCATTTCATAAAAAAACAGCATAAAAAGAAAATAGAATTATACGAGTACAAAATTAAAAGATATTTCGACAATCTAAGGTTCATGTAAGTACATGTTTCTCTTAATTGCAGTTTGTTTTACTTTTCCAATAGTCATTCTCACAGACTGAACAATGTGACAAATGCTTCCCAACCGGCTTCAAAACACAAGTAAATGAAGGCATATTGTTCTACGTAGGGTGGCTATAAACTATTATATTTTGAAAGGAACATCCTGTTTATTACAGTTTTTTTTCCCAATACGGAATTCATACTCAAATAAACCATAAACTGTAACTGTCAATACCCACAACAAAAATATGAGCTGCACTCATGAGACAACCAACATATTGGATTTGAGACAGCATGGATCCAGACCAGCCTGTTGCATCTGGTCAGGATCCATGCTGTTCGCTTTCAAAGCCAACTGTGCAATTAGTCAAACGTTACCGAACAGCATGGATCCTGACCAGACAAACGCGGATGCTCAAGCTGGTCTTGATCCATGCTGACCAAACGCAACTATTAGTTTTCCTCATGCGCGGCTCATCAAATTTTTCAGGGGTTTACATGAACATTCAGAACGTGTAAGCATTTTTGTTTAGATTTTTCTATGTACAGCTCTACGGATAAATTCGGAAAATGTGGAATTGAGACATAACAAAAAAATGAGCTATAGTATACGAGGATGCAATGATTCACTTAACTTTCGTAAATCGTAAATTTATTACTACATTTGTTTTTATGCTTCCCGAGGGCGAGCATATAGTTACACTTATGTCCGTCATTCCGCCGTATTATAACATATAAAGGTAATAACGGCATTTTATTGAAAATCATAGAGGCCATTGAGTAATAGAGACAAAGAGCAGTGTCAAAGAACCATAAGCTCTACCTTACCACCAAGCTTTTGAATGATCTCCCTTTACTACACAAAATAAGGCCTGTCCGGAGCATTACTGAAAAGTATAATGACATTTCATTTTAAACTTCCAAAATCATAAAGACCATTGACAGTACAGCCCCAAAGAACTTATCATGATTGGTCTTATGAAACCTGCTTTTTTAAACAAAGAGAAATACATTCTTGCACAATTTATAAAACTGGAAAAACGAGAACAATATTGAGGAAATTGTTTGCTCTTGGAAGTTAGTCGTTTAACGGAGGAAGAACACGTTGACGAATGCAAAGATGCAAATGTTTATTTTTTAAAATTTCCTTTTTTATCATCAGTAACTCGATTTTATTAAATGGAAACTGCTATCATTGATTACAATAATTCTATAATGGAATTACACTACATGTCTTGATAAATATTTGACTATACAAAGACATCGATTCCTCGTGCAGTCCAATATTAAATACACAGTCCCAATATAAGAAATATTTGACTCCTCGTGGAAAAAAATACTGTACAAAGTCCCATAGAAAGCAGTCCAATAATAAAAATAACCGTACAGCGAGTACAAAAGAGTGACTTCAATGTCAATGTTTTAAGTTCAGTTATGACATTACTACCATGGAACGAATATTAACGTCAGCAACGGTCATATTTCATGTACCATTTCCCGTGAAGATACAGCTTTTTCACTCTGAAAAATAGAGTTTTTTTTTTAACCTTTTTTCTTTATTGTATGTAACTAAAAGTAATCATAAGAGCTTAAATATGGCTGATCATAATTCTAAAAAACGTTTATTGTCTAATTGTTAGAGTATAACTTTAAAACACAATATGGTTTAGTACCATTTTGTAGTTATAAAGCTATTCACATACATGTCAGATTCGTAGAAAAAGAAATCGCAATACAATTTAACTAATTATACAATACCGGTAATTAACGACCTCCTTTTCTGCAAGATTGTTTTACCCTATTGGATCTGTAATCCCAAGCCACCACGAAGCCTTTGAAAGCATACAGCAATTTAAAGACAGTTAAAACATGGAAAAATGCATTCCATGGAAATATTAATTACGCAAAATCATCAATAAAAGTTCGTACTGAAAAGTAACTATTAAAAAGTTATAAGTAATAAACTTTTACAGATCTACGGATCAGAAAATAACAAGAAACACGTAATATCCAATATATACTTATGAGAATTTAAAACATTCTTTGCGGTAACGTATTATAAACTGGATTAAAAATTCTCAAACTGAATAGAAGACACGCAACGATGTTTAATGTTTGCGTAGCAGAAAAATTGAATACACAAACTCAATTTAAAGCAGCCTATGGACAAACGTAATATTGGCAGATGTTATAGAACATATCTTCAAATTTTATTTCCGTAAATAGGAGCACAGCTATATATTCATCATGCAAACGGTGTCAATTACTGTCAATGTTGGTGACTGTTCATAGGGATAAATCGCAGCTGATATCGTCATTTTAACATGATAACAACTGTTCGTACATAACAAAAAAAAATGTCCTGTGTTTATGTGACGGTAGGTAGATTAAATTTAATACAACATTTTCCTTTAATATTTTTCCTTGTACACAGTCCAATTTCCCATCTCCAAGCATACTGCTTCATAAGCCTGTTTTCCCTAGCATATTAGTGATTCTTCTTCGAGTCAAAGGTCAACAATCACATTTTGTTTTTAACTTGGCTTATTTTCCTGTTGGTATTAAGTCTCGTCTTTTTCTTTTTTGCGAAATGTATACATATACATTGTATTCACAGAAATCGCGCAGCCGATTGCTTTTAGACTCCATCCAAGTTTTAAATACTAAAGATTAACTTCACATATAACACAAATGTCATAACTGTAGCTACCTTGGATTAACTTTTCCCATGCTATACAACATAGACATTTTGGTTAAAAGTTTTGGCATGTGAGCAGGTTTCTTAGAGTATTTTCAAACTCAGCTGAGGTCAAATTTTTGAGCTTTTACTGGTCAGCTATGTTCTAACTAACTAACTTGTAGTAAAAAATAATGCCTCTTCTAACATTAAAAGTTTTGCATGTATACATTTTGTTCAGAGTGCAATTATTAATTCAAATGAATGACATCCAACAGCTGCACAAGTTTTTGGAATAAAGGTCGAAATAGGACTAAGTTTCCACATTTCAGATTTAAAAGTTTAAAAATTATCCTTAAGCCTAAAGTTTAGAATTACACGTAGATGTAGCGTACATTCATTGTTTTTATTTGCAACGATATTAGTGACAAAAATCCTTTCAATATAATTTTACAAGTACTATCTTCCATATTTCAGCTGAGCTGCCGGCCATAAAGAAAATTAAATGTTTTCCCAGATATACCACCACATCATGTATAAATAGAATCTAAAAAATAGAAATGTCTCAATATTCGTTATGAAGCATTAGCCTATCCACAAATTATTTATTATTGGTATCAGATGGAACTTTTTCCTACTATCATTTTTAATGTAACAAAACAGTAGTGCTGAATGTAAAATCAGTGCACAATAATTTCCGAAAGTGGTTACCAAATTCCATTGAAAAATATTCAATGAAAAAATTCCCGAAAAAGGAATTTAATTTTTTTTTTTTAACACTAAGACATTTGACAAATTTAACACAAAAGTCAAACTGAATAATCAGCCGGGACCAGAATGACCATCCTGTGACGTTCCATGTACAACATATTCCAGAATAAGTAAACTGTTCCTTTGAGAGATTTTTTGTATTTATCTCTGACACATTGTTAGCTTCTAAATGAAACCGATAGTTATCTTAAACAAATTTGTGACAATTGAGGTGACTGTTAATAATACGACATGTATCAACTTCTAATTGAAAAATCTTAAATCTAAATCTCTGAGAGGCATGCACAACGAAAAGTCTTTGAAAACGGTGAAATTGCAAATACTGTTTTGTTAATTTTTCCTAACAGTATTTAGTTCATAACTTCAAATTTTTTACGATAAGAAATAGCTATATTGCATACGATAAAGGCGAGAGTGAGTGAGTTAGATTTAAGTCAAATCGAAACACAAACAAGGTTCATATAACGCCCGAAAAAAGTGTCTTTGAAAACGTAAATGTAAAACAATCTCTAACAAATATGTTAAAAATGTATAAACCATAAAAAGGTATGCAAAAATAAATTGTAAAACATGTCTAAAACCTTTAAAAAAGTGAATTGTAAAACATGTATAAAACTTTGTGTAAAAAATGTATATACATAAATTAAGGGTTAAAAGTATCAGAGGAAACATTAAATTTCAAATAGGTGAATAAAAATATATGACGTTAAGATATTTTTGTCATAAATGCCTTATTTCCTTTTAATAGACAAAATATTGCCGAATTAAAACGTTTCAAACAACTTTTCAAAGATGGAATGTCATAGTATTTAACTGGCGCTGTTCGGATCAAAAGACCACACAGTCGTTAAAATACATACAATAAACGGTGTTTATACATGGTACACATTCAGGTGTTCGGTAAGAATGATTCAAACGGGTATGACCTATTCGGCAACGAGAAAGAACAACTTTCTACTCCCAGCGACACAGAATCAAAATGCGATGGTGCCATGCACCTAAAGTAGTTTAATATCAAATTTATTGAAGCGAGCATTGTTTCCATGACGATTGCCCAACAGTATTTGTTGATTTTATTGGCCTAAAATCAGTATATGA
The DNA here is from genome assembly GCF_021730395.1 of Mercenaria mercenaria. Lineage (NCBI taxonomy): Eukaryota > Metazoa > Mollusca > Bivalvia > Venerida > Veneridae > Mercenaria > Mercenaria mercenaria. Next base: position 19,365,624 of record NC_069361.1, on the reverse strand, counting down.
TGATTTCAGGGTCTTCCGTGGCCTAGTGGTTAAGGTCTTAACTTCAAAAACTTAACCCCTCATTTCAGGGGCCTCCGCGGCCATCGTGGTTAAGGTCGTTAACGTTGTTTGTGTATCTAGCTCACACATATAACTTACTTTACCCCTCATCGATGTGGGTTCTAGCCTCACTCGGGCGTTGTGAATTCTATACATGTGAGGAAGGCCATCCACTGGCTTACGGAAGGTCGGTGGTATCTACCCAGGTGCCCGCTCGTAATGACATAATGCACGGAGGGACACCCTGGTCCTTCCTCCACCAATACAGCTGAAGAGTCGCCAATGTACCTATCATGTGTCAAGTGCGACGTAAAATTCCCAAAATTTAAAACAAAATGATAAATTCCAAGTTAGAATGTAAAAGGTGGTAAACAAACTCAAATATTAACACTGGTCTTTCGTGAAGTCTATAAAAAACTATTCTTCAAGGACGGCAAACGATGTATAAGGTATAATTGGGGGAATGCAGGTTCCCTAATCTGCTTAATTGTCCAGATTTAAAAAAAAGTCTCCCCTCCGAACCTGGATTCAGTTTCGAGATCATGGGGTACATTCAAAAGATGGTGTATAAGAGTTCCGCTGGAAGCTAGAGCAAGGTGGGCGTGAGAGGTGTTTGCACATTCATTACCCCTCTTGAACAGACTAAAAACGAGTCTGCTATTAATTGGTTTTTTTTTTGTTGCATTCTATGCTTCCACGGGACCTTTTTTACAAATTGTTAAAAGAAGTTTTATATCCGCAACATCTCGACTTAAATCATGGCATATTACCTTAAGATTATTGTCAAAGCTAATGACAAAGTTGTATGAGTATGAGGGTACCTATATTGGGTCATGGTATCATTCTATTTTTTTGAAAATGTACCCTTAAGTAACGTATCATTTTGAAGCCTATATAAATTTAAAGTACCCATGATCTGGTACATTTACACATACATACAGCCACACGACGTATCCACTGATACAATGGCAATAAGATAGGCTAACAATAATCATATCCCTCAGTTCAGACAAATCATTATTTATCAATACTTATAAGGAGTGGGGATGGGTATAAGATTGTTCAATGAAGGAAGCAAATAATCATTCAGATTTTAATGGTAAAAATTACCTGGTATTACCTAAAAGCCAATGCTACTTTAGTTCTACTTTTGCATACGATTTAAGCACTTTGATAAAGATAAACCGCATTGCCTGTTTCATTTTTAATCTGTATTGTTTAAATACTCACTGACACACTCATATGTTGCAAGCTGGCCCAGTATCAATCCATAGTAGCGATTTTAAAGAAGAAGCCCTAATCACAGTAAAAAGAGCTGTTTCCATGTTTCAATTACTACAACTCTAATGATCTAAGTCTCCATCAAAGCTTACAATATGGGTTTCCCACAGTCAATTACTCGATTAAACGAGCCAAAGGCAGAACAGTATATGACCTGTTTTCAGTGTAACATAAGAATTTGAACTTAGAAATTTAGTTTCATTAGATTTTCTTTCACTATTTATTAGTGATTGAATAATACATGTTTTCCCGTTCTTTGTTTATACAACGTGACCCCTGGCTAACGCTGCTAAAGAGTTTCATCTTATAACAACAATAGAAGTATTTCAGGTTTTACGATGGGCCTTAATATTGTTGACTAATCACGATATGCAACATCCTTGTGCAAATTTGGATTAGACTATTTGGACCTATATAATTGCAGGCTGATTATATCCAGTTTCTAATTTTTCATTGCTGTAAGCCGAAGGTAGCAAAAGCAATCTTTTTCTAATACACGACATGCTTTGTTCATTTTAGCGGTCACTGTATCAAGTATTAGAATCTTTAAAAATTAACCACGCTGCAACTACATTTAGTGGTTCCCTCTTGCATATGCTTACGCTTGTCATCTGATTCTAACAAGCGTTTTATTTATATTCTATTTATTCATCGGATTAACAGTCAGTAAATGTTTCGTGAAAACAGACCAGGATAAAAGGAAGTGATTTAACTTTGAGAAAAGGGGGCCTCCTGGTTTCTCTTTATTGTGGAAAAAATAACAACTAAAACACTATAAAATCTATGACGAATAATACCGTTTACTTGCGGTAGACCATTTGAATAATTTCTATTTGGACAAAAAAAAGATCAGATTGTTAAATCAAATTCAATATAGTTTTTAAAAAGTAAACGTCCGAAGCTACCCAAGGCGTCAGACAAGCATTTGCATTTTAAAAAATCCCATGAAATAAAACGTAGGATCAATGAAGTCCATGTCACTCTCCCTTTGTCTTTTACGGTCTTAAATATTTGCAAGCCAGAAAAATTTAAATTAAACTTCTACCAACAAATTGTTACCACCTGGAACAGCAATCAGAAAAAATTTCTTGAAATGGACTATGGATTTGTTCGCACTTTCACGTCTCTAGGCTCTGCGCATTTATATGTTTTAACATTCTTAATGCAAGGGAAGAAAATTACTGCTAAAAGCTCCTAATCGTGGCTACAAAAACCATTTCCATGTTTCACATATATGTAATGACACCTTGCAAACATCTGATTCTATATATACAGATATTTTGACAAGGACAGAATAATTCTTAAGACTACGTTCTTCTGAATGTACAGGTGTTCTTAGCATAAACGAAAACGATAGATAAACTACCCTATGAAGGGTATTCAGAAAAAAAAGTAGGATTGTAAAGTCAATATCAATCATTTCAGATCATTCGAATTGGCATAAATAAGAGAAATACGAGGATCAGTTTAAAACTTCCGGGCTTTGATTTTTAGTTTTTGAGATTAATAATACAGAAGGCCAATCGAAATTGATCGTTCAGAGACCAAATTTTTATAACATTGAGCCATCACGCGGACTAAGTATATATTGCAGCCAGCAATTTATACAGACAGTCAGGCAGTCATTGAGAAAATGATCCTGTATCTATATTCAGTAATATAATTGGAAGCGGAGACCAACCGCACTATAGAAATAAGTGACAATTTACATGGGAATATGCAACATTTTGAAATATTTAAGTAAAGTAAAAATAAGAAGCAAACAGAAATGCCAAAACTATTGAAAAGAATTTTAAAATACGGAACGAGGTGTATATGTGGGAAGGGCCATTAATGGTTTGTCCGATGATTCCGTACTGCAACTATATCCGCGTCAGCATAAATTTGTTAATTCAATATCTCTCCCTCCTTAACAACCGGCTCGGCATTACATCAAATTTGTGGCAGGTACCATCATGGTCACCAAAGCATGACAACAATACAAGCAAATATAGGAAGAAAACATTTAAAAGACATCTTTTATGTACACAAAATAGATCAACAACCAAACTACGTCAGTATGCATACTTCTATTAGCCCTTCCTAAATTTATGCAACGGATTTGCTTTGTCCCTTTTACGACGACTACTAACCTATCTCCACCCCACCACCAATAAGTGATGATAAGGAAAGATTGCCGTCGACATGGTTAGCTATCACCAGTTTCAAATTGAAAACAGACGTGTAACATTGCCATTTCGTATTTTAATTTTTTAATGGATAGAAGTTAATTATCAAAATTTGAGAATGTAGTGCCGTGTAAAAAAGAAATATGCCCGATTTTTATAAGTAGTAGCGCTATCGCATCAGTGAAGGAATACGTATAGTGGTTTCGCTCTGGCGTATAGTTAGGGTTATTTGTAAATGTCTGACTACAAATATGAAAGAACGGCATGGCTTCCAGGGATTGTCAGTACCCTCTTGAAGTTATTTAGAATTATGAAAAGCATGTATGTAAACAATTACAGAACGACTCATTTTTGAATCAAACAACAAAGCTTTCACAAACATCGAGTATCCAAGTAAGTTCTGCATACGATGATTTTTATTCATTGCAATGGGGTATCAATAGGAAAAGGAAAAGTGGGCCTCTCCTAACAACTAAAAGAAAAACAATATCCTTGCAAAGCGATTTTTCTCCCAAAATGATAAAGTTTTCAGTAAACACACAGGTACACCTGGAAGGCAGGATTTACAACAACATAAAAATAACGCCTTGCAAAAGGCTAAATTGTTCATCAAACCAAAATTATTTATAAAAAAAGTTATACACTGGAAACTTCAAACTAAAGTAACACGACATGAAGACACTTCTAATGATGACAATAAATACGAAAGAGAAATACTTGATAATATCTAAATAGAAACGTGAAGCTCGTTGCACACGCCATTAAGTAGGCAGGAAAGTCGATTGATTCCTTAGTATTTCAACAAAGAGAAAATTGATAAGGAAATCATAAACAAAGTATAAGAATAAGTTCTCGAAATATTTGATGTTAGAATGACGCTTAATCCGATCACACCAAACACACACGAATAAATGAAACGGAAAATGTAACACTGGAAGAAACAAATTCTGTCACTTCTGATTATAAGTTGCAGTACCGGACAACACTTTTGAATAACTTAAATTGCTGCATGTGTGCCGTTTGTTCCATGCAATTAAATGAATCAATGCAACATGACTGATCGAAAGGTAGACCCTACAAATAATAAACCAATGGCTAATAGGTATTGCAACCTGAAGACAACTTTACTTTTTGGATTATTTTACTATGTACTGTTTTAACATATTACCCTGTTTCACTTTCCTTTGATAGTAAATTTCCGGGTTATAAGGAACACACATACGTTCCTTTTGTTCATAACAAGAAACAATAGGTGGCGTTAGTTCATAGCCGCAATATAAACGTACAAGTAGAACCATACGCCCTAGCGCCACCTCTTATGTATAAATCCAACAATAATTCCGCTATATCCGCCACTATTAAAAAATAGTCCAAATTATTTTTAAGGTAGTTTAAATAACATCAAATGTAAGGCCTGTATAAGCATAATAATATGTACATCAAATTGCAAGTGCGATGTTTAAAAAATGTGTCCATGCCTCGAAATGTCCGGAATAACACACTTATATCAAAAAAAAAAACCCGTCTGAAGTCGTAGTTATAACAATAAAAATACAAGACAGATGCCAACCCTTCTAATTTAAAACTTTGTGATAGCTGCGCCACAGAAATGTGAAGATCCCAAACGGGAAGACGGAGAGAAAACTTACAGTCGGAAAAAAACGCGTGCCGACAGCTCCTTTCCTTATCACCCCCACTTTTTTTGATGGTGACGCTAGGGCAAATTAGTCGTGTGTTTTAGGTGTCGCCAGAGCTAAATATGGAAAACCCTTTAAACGACATTCTCTTGAACACAATTGAATGGTAACATCAACACAATTCGTCTGTAGTGTTCCATGTACAGACAGGCCACTCTCGACCTTTTTTAAATAATTTTATATAGTAATTGAAAGACTATTTTCTGCTAGAAGGAATATCAAAATCCAATTTTATGGGATTTGATAACATGTACAAACGATTTAAGATTTTGTGGTCATTGCAATTTTATCAAATTATTATTCAATAAAGTCATAAAAAAACAAGGATCAAAACTCAACAAGGGAATGGCAATGTTCCAAAAATGCGCCTCCTCCACAAAACGAAATCCACAGTAAGCAGGCGTGCACACACTCACCCTCATACAAAGCAAACACACCGAGGACAACAACGAACAAAAAAAGAACACAGCGGGGGGCACCGCCTTGGAACGGTCAGTTTGGGGAGCTTAGATTAAACCGTTTAATAAGTATGCGCACGTAACCTCACTCTTACCCCCACCATGTTTCAAAAACTGGGGCATTTATAAATAAAAGTAATTCCCCCCCTCCATGTGAATTTCTTAACACACTTGGTAGAAACACTGTTGTTAAATCTTCATTTGATAATTGCACTTCACATGTTGTCAAAAGATTATTAAAAAACATAGGATCGGAAGTATAATGATGAACTCATAGTCTTTAAATTGCCCCCCTTAGTGCAAGTTCTGAGCGCTATATGAAAATAGTAATCTTCTAACTTTGTAATTATGCATATCTCTATTTTAGTAGTTAAACTATCCATTTCCGCCTCGATAGCCTAGAGTAGAGCGCCCGCTTCGAGTGCGGTAGGTCCGTGTGTTCGATCCCGGACGCGTCATACCCAAAAAAGACTAAAACTTGGTACAACAGCTTCCTTGATTTGCGCTTCAGGATATGGGATAGTGCTAGACTGGGTCAGCCCGGTGTCAGTATAATGTGACAGATGGGTATCATGCCCACGTGTCTACTGGGCGTGATATACCAGCGAGTGCAAGCAACTATAAAATTGTGCGTTGTGCTCACTGCTACCAGTAGACGCCGTCGATTAAATGACTGAAAAGTTGTTGAATAAGAACGTTCAAACCCTACACACACTCCAAAAACATCCATTTTTGAGAAAATAAGAGAAAAGCTGAAAACTTCAACAAGGTCACACAACACGACAAAATAAAGTTAAGGTAATGGAACCCGTAATAGTGTACATTGTACCTCCTTTCAAGAGTATTTAAATCCTACCAATAGCTACTTTAGACTAATTTTTTTTTCAGATGAGGCGTAGGTTCTATAAAGTAGAAAATGTGGAATTACACAGGTCGCTCAACAAAGCCGCACTAAGACCAAACTTTTTTCTTTTTTTATCTGGTTAAGTTAGACTTTACACTATTATCCTTGTTACTGTGCTTCCGAGGATCTACCTTTCGCAGACTTATAATCTCCTATTGACGACAATATTTGCAACATACCAAAATTAATGACAAGAGGGATAATATTAATTTTAAATTGTAAAATTTACCCCGTTTGGATGGGGATGAACCTCGGGCTACTCTTATGGTGGGGGGGACTATAATTCTCATTAACTCGGTTGCCAGAGCGTGATATAAGTCATGTCAAGCAATTTCAAAGAACGTAATCACTATATAAACAAGTCTAAACTTCTTCCAGCAAAAAACTACCGTTATTACAAATTGCTAAATATTTTGCTAAATTTTTACTATCGTAATTCTGATTTTAGTTTTAAAATTCAATAGTAATTTAAAGACACTTGCTGTTCTCGAGAAGGTATTCTAAACCCGTTTTTTATGGGGATGTTGGTATTACAAACTTCGTAAGAACTGGAATCATGGTAATTTCAAATATATTTGGTAAAATTATAAAACGTTTTATTAAAAAAGGTTACGACCCAACTGTTTTGAGACAACCGCATGTAAAGTGTTCAAACCCGATATACAGTTGGACATTACGCTTCCCTCTTGATTGTGTCTGACGGAATAGTGAGGACTCAAATGATAAGCAGTTTTTAAATCCTACCGAGGAATTGAACTGTTAAGAAATCTAGTCTTCTGGCCTGTTTCGTCCGGGCCTTAAATAGAGAAAACTAGGTTAGTGCCGTAGAAGAGAAAGTTATCTGCGAGGTGGGAGGGTTATCCGGTATGAGCCGAAGGCGAACCTGATAACGTCCGAGCCGATCCAGTTAACTTACATCCAACTTAGGCCACTAACCTATAATTCTATTTATATCTTGTCATTACACATTTCCGAAATTTGGCAATTTTATTTTACAAAATTAAAGTGTGCGACAACCGCTTTAAATGACGTCATATTTGTAATTGACGACCCTAAAATAAAGCTTGATATACCGGCAAAATCGCAATAACTTCTTCGTTTTTAAATAAAAAACTCATATTTGACCACTCATTTTCTTAGTTCGACATTTCCACACAATGATGATGGTTTTTCGTTGCAAAATTTCTTATGACAACAATATCGATCGATGAAGGTCACATGATCATCTGACCGTATAACACTGGTCACTATATCAACGGACGGTATATCAAGAAAATAAACGCACCCTGATAATCGGGTCGAAAAAACTGCAAGTGACAGGATAAGGGGTGTTTTTCACTGTTGCACTGTCTTCTGAAAATGCATTGAGTCCATACGTTTTTTGGTTGTAAAGGTTTTGCTTTTGATAAATTTTAAACACGGGCATTTTTGTGTTTTACTGTTTTTATTGTTTGCATTATGTGATCTCTTTCCAGATATGATTTACATCCACAACAGCGGTGTTTAAGTGCTTGTTTGGCGGCCATAAAAAGTCCCGTCCCGACTTCATCTCAGTGTATGTTATATTTTCTGTCCTTCGGGATCATTGATTTCACCTCATTACTGCCCATGAACGACACAATCAAACCGAGTCTGCAATTTTCACTATTTGCCTTGTTCCTGTGCTTCCGGAGGGATCTACTTCCTAGATTTGATTTACATGCCATGCCTATTTGTTTTCCATTACGTGTGTTAGGAGATTTCACCTGGTGGGGGATTACTTTATTTACAACTGTTTTCCGTGTCTTTGGAACATGTTTAGGGTAGGAGGAGGTTGGGTGCGACACAACCATAAACTACCCGGATTAAAGCTCCCCCAGTGGTTGTTTTGCCCACTGACCGTTCCAAGGGGGGTGCCCCACTGTGTCCTATGTTTTGTTTCGTTTTGACCTCTTGGTGGGCTTTGTGAGCGCGCGCGTGTATGTTGTGTGTGTTCCTTTGTTTGTTCGTTTTGTCCTCGTGTGTTGGCTTTGTGTTGTTTTGTGTGTGCCAGTCCTGCGGCCGTGGGTTTTCGTTTGGGGAGGCTGCGATGATGGTGCGTGACATTCCCTGTTTTGTATTGTTCTTTGTTTTTTCTAGAATGGTGAGTAACAAATACATTTTTATTATAAACTACTGACAAATTAATACCTTCGAAGCTTCTAAGAAATTCCTAGACTTGGTCGAAATTAAGTCACTCATTTTCAAAATGGCACTTTGTTGGAACGTGTTTTTCTAAATTTTTATTTACTGCTGGTAACATTGTACGATTACTTTGTAGAGTTTTTGATCTCCGATCCGACAGTCAATTGTGAATATCGCATTCATGTGGTGTCGGCCTACACAGCCTTGGAGCATAGCCTGCGTCTGCGTGCTGTGGGTTTCGTTTTGTGGAGGCTGCGTTTTTGGTACGTGGCTTTCCCTGTTTCATATTTGTCTTTGTTTTTATGATACTTTAACGGTTGTACCTTTATTAGGATATATTGCAATACCAAACCCTGGAGGGTTTTTTTGTCAGCCATTCAAGTGCAACTTTTTTCGGACTTTTCCAGGTCTTCCTCATTTCTCAATGAAAAAAAGAGAACAAAATGACGATGATGGCATTATTTTGCTGCACTTAATCACATGGGCAGTCAGAGGTTGAAAGTTACCAAACTGGAAGGACATTAACTCATTAAATGATTTTTAGTTCCCGATATTTAACATACACGGTCAGAAATCTGCCACACCTTTCAACCTTGTTTTTGACAAATCAACTTTTGTTTACACTGCCCTATGACTTTGGAACAAGGTGGGGGTAAGAGCGAGGTTAGTTGCACCTTAAACCGGTTTAAGCTCCCCTGTGGCGGTTTCGCCACTGACCGTTCCAAGGCGGTGCCCCACTGTATTCCTTTATTTGTTTGTTTTGTCCTTGTGTGTTTAATTTGTGTTGGTCGTGTGGGCGTCCGTGTGCTGGGTTTACGATTGGGGCGGCTGCGTTTTAAGAACGTGGCTCTCCCTGTTGATATTAATCCTTGTTTTTTTCTTTTTATGAAAAACATCAATTGAAACTAAATATAAAGTAAAAATATATCAAAATGTATACGGAAGCCATGCATGGACATAATTAGTTATTACTTATTGGTTGTTTGCATAAACTTTCGAGTTATTCCGTATTTTACAATTGAAGTTTGGATAGCTTAATGATCCCTAGTCTATATTTAGACAAAACGTTCAGCCCTTTTACAGTTGGACGCTACGCTTTCCTCTTTGATATAATCTGACTGAACAGGTGGAGGACCTCCATGATTAGAAATTCTTAATTCCCACCAGGACTGATCTATTATGATTTTTCGTCCGTCTTCTGCCATATACGTGGGCCCTTAAAGGTGTGAGTGAAGTTGCGTTTTTAAACGGCTAATCGACACAAAATGGTTATATATCGCCGAGAAGAAGTCATAATGCAAAACGCCAACTGTAAAGCATAAACATTGATGTAAAAATGTAAAGCATACCCAAAAACATCCATGTAACAAGAGGGCCATGATGGCCCTACAGCCATGCCGACTCAAGGTCAAGGTCACAACTCAAGGCAAAAGGTTTGAGCCTCCATTCTGTTCCGCTCTATACCTCGTAAACCCCTTGAGGAATTTTTATAAAAACTTGGACAAATGAACACCTCATCAAGACGATGGAGCAGAACCATGAGTCATTCATGCCGCTCAAGGACAAGGTCACAACCTGGGGGTCAAAGGTTTGAGCCTTCCATTTTGTGTCCGCTCTATCTCTCCTAAACCCCTTGAAGATTTTCATGAAACATGGTCAAACCGATCACCTCATCAAGCGAAGTGCAGGACCATGAGTCAGCCATGTCCGGCCTCAAGTACACGGTCACACTGAAGGTCAAAGGGTTTGAGCCTTTCCATTACGTGCTGCTCTATATCACCTTAACCTCTAGAAGGATTATTATAAAACTTGATCAAAAGATATTACAATACCGGGAATTTGTAGAATCGCCATAAATCTCCATCTGGATCACGTAAAATCACCGCTTCAAACCACGTTGGAACCACTTGACGATAAAGCTATGGCCAGTGTGCATTCGAACAATTCTGTTTGGTCATTTGATAAAATTAGCTTAGTAGTCGAGACTAGCCTTTTATCATTATTGAAAAGGGCATTTTAGTCGACTACCTTTTCGAACACAGGCGTATATGGTATGTGTAGATACTTGGCTTCAGGGAACTTGAATAAAGATTTAAACTCGTGAAAATCAGACAATGGTTTAAAAATTCATAATGTAGCCATCATGTATATCGTGAAAGGGTGACCGGGAAAACTGAATGAATTCAGTACCGTTTAAAAACTGAATTTTTAAGGTTTGAAATGGTTAAGAATATATCAATCTGACTAAAGTACATCTCCTATTACGCTAACGGCATAGGATCCTAGAGAACGACCTATTCAAAGCCTCGATCTGACGACCCTTTAGAGCTAACACAATCATAAGCCTAACTTACAACAATTTGCAAATTGTACCTGTAGCCATGACTTTTGATAATTACAAATCTTATGTCGAATGTGTCAGATAGCCGGTTAGCTCAGTCGGAAAGCCCCGCTTGCTTTGTAAGCGAGGGTTCCCGGTTTCGAATCGCCGGAATGAACGCACATTTTTCTTACCTTTGATCTTTTAGAACATGTCGGGTCAATAGGATAAAATAAAAATAGCAAGACTGTGGAAATCCAAAATATACAGAAGACCGAATGTGATTGCGGTCGTTCTCAGATCCTTCGTTAGAAGATCAAGTACTTTAGTCAGATTGAAATATATAATAACTCACGTGCGCACATTTTTTAACCGTGGTGCATTAAATGTCCCGCAACGTACGTGCCCTATTCAAAATAGTGCCTCGAACAGTAGCAATTCAGCAGGAGTGCAATATTTTCCATATACACATAAACATTCTTTGATACCAATATTCAGTAAAGTAATAACTTGTACATAATGTTGTTGTTGTCCCCTACGCATAAGGGATCGACCTGATCTAAAAATAGGTGAATCACTTTCGGCACAGGGGAAGCAGTGTCTGTCACCTCATCAGGGCGGACATTGATCCAAAATTCTGGATTAAGGGTAGTTGATCGTATGAATCAACATCCGTTTTTCACTGCTAACGAATACTAGCTAGAACCTCACGACATTGACAGCAAACATATCAATAAATTGCAGCACTTCAAATAAAAATAACAAGTTTGCGATCAGATACCGTAGCATGCTTGTTCATACAGTAGTCAAACGATTTGAACAGATACATTAATCAAAAGGGGATATAAAAATTAAAAAGGTAAAAAATCTAAAAATGTGCCTACGCTGTCAAGAATGCTTGTAAGAGAAAATGTACCGGTAATTCATATACAGTAAAACGGATATAAATAAGTCTTATTGCTGTCTTTTTTTTTTCAGATATTTTAAATCGTGGGTTGAATGTGAAAGAAGTCTAAATGCATTTCAGTAAACTTTTCAGGAGAGAGAAAAAACTGTCTTATGGCGTCCAGTTTAAATAGATGAACACGATTTTGGTTGATTAAAATTAGAACCACTAATTATTCTACAGTTCAAACAATAAATAAATAGAAAAAAGAATAAAAAAAGAATATATATAGTAAATGCAACTAGACTTTTTTCGCACTTAATAAATTTTCACAAATATTTTGATATTAAATCATTATATTTTGCAAGACTGATTGGGAATTATTCATCCCTGAGCTGCTTCAGATGTATATTCTTTGGGTTTGGAACAGTGTCACTTGTTCGTCTAACCCGAGCAGTAAGATTGACACCTGAATACTCAGTATCATCATAGTCATACTTATACCAGAATTTGTTTGGTTCAGATAACTTAACTTCAAGCATTCTTACCTCACTGATGTAAACATTTTCACGCTGTTCATTCAAATCAAAATTCTTCAGATATTCTGACAAAACCTTGAAGTCAAAAAAATCAGACAAAGACATCTGCATAACTCTGTAAGGCTTTGTATGTCTTCCACCATGTGTTATGGCTGCCCACTGATCAGTTGTGTAATTGGTCAGATGTCTCGAAGCTGTTTCTATGGCAGCATGGACACTGTCATTTTCATTGAAAGTATGACCCTTTTCAAGGTATTTATGTGTGATTGACTGAATATCAAACTTCTGAAGGCAATACCATAGCATACTTATATAGTATCTATTTTTATTTTGAGCAAAACAGTTGTCTGAGTAAATATCTATAGTGTTAAAAAAGAACAGCTTACAAACACGATCAAATCTGTTTGAATCCAGATGAGGTAAAAATACTTCACCGATTTTTTACGATGAGAATACACATTGCCACGGGCTTTCACACATTTTGTTGAAAATTTCAAGAAATTGTCCTAGCTTAGTCGGACAACCTAGATTCCAGTAGGATGCAATAGATTTTCCCTTTCACTATCAGTGAATACAAGTGTACACTTGAATCTACAGTTTAAACCACAATTGAATTTAAGATGTCTCTCAGGAATAAGCTTACTATGTTAACAAATTTCTTACCTTCATTTCTCAGTCTTGTATTTATATTTCGCATCCAATTTCACTCATTTCTTACCCTACTTCTACTACGTTTAACATGATGCCGACCTCCTTGTATGTCGGTGACTTCTTGTATATTTTCTGCATCAGTATCGGATTCATCTTGTCTATTAGTATCTCTCTGAAATCGATTTTTTTTTTTTTACATTTTACTTTTTTTGGCTAAAACTCAAGGGCATATTGTCTTCCAGATCATTTTCTGGTATCCAGTGTGGGGGAACACGTGACCTGAAACGATGCGCAGCACAGATAAAATGGCGGCCACAGAGCCAAATTGCACGGAAAATGCGAAGTTAATGACATTTATTCTTATCCAATATTTATCAGACTTAGCGCAGGCTAAGCAGCACAAAAATCTCTTTCCGACAGTATATCTCCCAACTTGAATCATAGCTTTGCTAGTTTGTTAGATTACCCCGAGGTTTTGAACGAGTCGAGAACTTTTCCGAAATAAAATGCTAGGTTGCTTTACACGTATAGTTGATAATTTATCAAAAATAAAAATGTAAAGAAGGAATTGTTCAAGGTTTTTCCGATGTACGTTTACTTTTTGCCAAAACACAAGTCGTTTATCAATATTTTGACGTTATGTCTTCAAATATGCAAGATATTCATAAACATAGTAAAATGGTGCCTCACAAATAAATATTTTCTTATCTAAGATGATGCTTAACACGACTGCTTTTTCAAGAATTCATTTATATTCATTTTCTGCTTGTATATTTTACAGGAACGTTGCCCAAAGCGTACAAACTGTCTGAACACACAGGACGCCACTTGTTTAGGAGAAATTCTAGTTCAAAATCAAGCAGTACATGTCAAAACAAAGTAAGCTGAAAGTTATACCTGTTTAACTGTATGCTTATATTGAGTCATGTTAAGTGTATGCAGTATACACCGACAAATCTGTTTTAGGACAAGTTTCAATACTTATTATGACGCTAATGTATACAACTATAGCAATTATGACAATTATTATCTATACCGTTACTATCATCATCTTCCACTCACTTGTTCTTTTACATAATCATCATAATAATAAAGATAATAATCTATTAAAATACCTTTACTTGAAAAAAAAAACAGTCTAAAAATGTTATTTCTCGTTTACATTTCTGTAACTCTTGTTTACATTTAGGACACACACATTTAATTCTGAAGGATGTTAGATACTACATGGTCAAAAAAGTAAAGAAGATCCAGGCTTCAACAGGCAGTCTGTCCAAAAAGAGACTTTAGGAGGCATGCAAAAGGAAAACAAAATGCAACTAACATGAAGCAAGGGACTGTAATAATTTGTAGTCTTGTGTTTTGGAAACGACAATTTGATTCAACACTAACTTGCAATATCTAACTTTTAGTGCGTATCCACTTTACCTAACAGTAAAGACATCATTTGTCTCCTCAAGCGAATTAGAGTTATGTTTATATGACGAAATAGAACATAAGACATGTCACTTACAATACTTAATTAAATACGCGAGGATGTGAGTTATTCTTTTTGTAAAATACTATGAATAAAAATAAAATCGATGGTAAATTATTGTGTAAGTTTTATTTCAAAAGAGCATGAATAAAATCGTATCTGTATGAAAAGCAATGACTTGAATAAAACCTGATATCCTAAAATGTAAAAATAAAACTGTACTGTCGCAAACAGTTTTATTTGCAGACAACAAACATTTACAACACAAAAATAATGGTAACAGGCAAAAATCATGACAAAAAATGTGTTTATATAAAAGAGGGTACAGATATATGTGTGAATGTCATACTGGTGATATCTTATATTTCATTATTAACATCGTATTTTCTATGTTATTTTACCAATCACAATTTGTCTAAATATGCTACTAATAACAGTTTGATTGACACTCTGAAACACTAACTTAAAAATCATTTTGAAAAAGAGAAAACACATTAGAATGGCTTTCTTCTTTTTTCTTTTATATTTTCAATGCATACAGAATTGAGTTTAAAGTGTTAGCATTTATAATTTGTCATAATGTTTGAAACGCAAAAAACAGTATAATTATGACTTTACACAACAGTATATATGGATTCAGTGTTGCTCTATTTTCTAGTCCTTTCAATATCTCTGTAACAGAATTAAGCTTAAGCTGGTGCTGGGAAGGGGAGGGGGCGCGAAGTGTGTTGCACATTACCTCTCATGAACAAATTCAGTCCAACCGAGTCTGCGACTATTTTGCTTGGTTGCATTCAATGCTTCCAGATGACCTTCTTACAGATTTTATCAACTGTCTTAACAGCAATCTTGAAGTGCCATATGGTGGGCGTAAAAAGTCTCCTCCTATTTGAATTGTGTTGGTCATGGAGTCCATTCAATGTCTTTGTAATAGAATTCCACTTACACGTAAGTCGGTGCTAGGGGCCGTAATGGGTTTTGCGCAGTAGCCACTTCCCATTACTTCTAATGAACAAATTCAAACAAACCGAGTCAGCTATTATTTTGCTTTGTTGCATTCTGTGCTTCCAGAGGAGGATCTTCAGACAGATTTCTTTTTATTTTACTTTATTTTTAATTTTGCTGGACATATGATATGGGTTTCAAGCCTGAAAAAGGGCTCGGAGATTATGATACAAAAGTATGGATTTTTTACCGTTTTACTCGGTAAATTGATGTCATGTACTAAATTTCATATGTTTTTCTCTGTATTGTCCAAAGTCCTTAATAGTACCTGTAGACACACAAATTGTCAGTAAAATATGCTTGTCATTGTGCCCTGAATGATCAGTATGCCAATTTTATAATCGCAACTACGCCAAAGTTCACGTCAGCGTAAATCCGTATGAAATGCAAAGTTCTTTTGGTATTCGCCGCCATAAATCTTTCTTTCTTCGTCATTGGCGCTGTACCTAAAATATTCAAACAATTTGTTTGCATCATAATTTTTCTTAAAAGCTAAGAACTTGTACGTCTGATTTCAAGGCATGGAGAAACATCGGCAAATGAATAAACCGCTTACCGATATGCTATAAATACTACAAAATTATTTAATAAATAAATTAACACAATGTTATTATTTATGCTTTATCATATAGATTTATACAATGTGACCACCTTGTTCTATCAAATTTCATTTGTGTGTTTTTTTTTTGTTTATTTGTTGTTTATTTTTACCTCAAAAAAGTAAACAATGGGGCTCAATTACAATTTTTTGCAAGATGCAAGAAAACCTACCTATGTCGTTTTGTAATAGCCTTACTGCAAAAGGTATATCCACATCCTTTGTGTGGTGCTTTTCTACTGTGTCTTCTTTCCTGACTTGCTGTAAATTTAGCCTCCCACATTTCAGTCAAAGGTCGTTTTATGCAAAAATATAAATTGCAAAACAACTATCGTTTTCAAAAGTAAATTCATAATAAAAGAATGCAATTATGGCTTAAACACATTCAATACTTTATAACAAAGGAATAAAATTTAGACACTGATCAGACTTGAGAACTGTTTCATTCACATGTCACCAAACTTTCCTTTATTAAAGATCAAATTGTCACTTCTGACAAAGAAATGATGTTTCCAAATACTCCGCATTAGTTTCGCGTTTGTGTAGACATTTCATTGAAGACTGGGAATTTCAAATTAAACCTTTTTCGATTTTCGAAGTAATAATTGTAAAGCAACAAAATTTCATATCAAACTAATAAAAATAAGGTTCGTGTTCAGCATCACCATCTGTCACAAGAAAATATTTACGTGCAATGCATCATTTTCTCACTTTCATTAATATTTCTCTGAATTTGTGACGCAGTATCAAAATATTGACTCACAATGTGCATTTCCGCATAAAATAAACACATATAAGCAACTACTTGATCAGTATCACCAAGAAATCTTTCTTTTTGATTAATTATCAACTTTACGTGCAAGGCATCGAACGATTTTATTTGGAAAGTTCTCGACTCGCTCAAAACCTAGAGGTAATCTAAGAAACTAGCAAAGCTACAATTTAGGGTGATATACCGTTGGAAAGAGATTTTTGTACTGCTTAGCCTGCGCTATGTCTTATAAAAAACGACTAAGTAAAATGTCACTTACTTCGCATTTTCCATCAAATTTGGCTTCGTGGCGGCCATTTTATCGGTGTTGCGCATCATTTTAGGTCACGTGTTCCCCCACACTTGATACTACATAAGCCACTGTGTCCCTGTCTGAATCAGTGAAAGTATTTAAATCAATAGAAAAACTGCTGAATTGTCAAGATCAGCAATTGTTTCATCTATTAAACTACTACTGCTTTCATCAAAATTCAGTATTTCTCTATCATTACCGGCTTTGCTTTGTTCCCCACTACTCAATCCAACCTCCCCATCTTTATCAACACAATATCAAAATTCCAATTCTCTAAGTTTGCCTGCATCAATGTCAGGTAATCTTACTTCCCTTTCTCTACCTACTTCAGCGTCGTTTAATCTAACTTCACTTTCTCTATCTATTTCAACGTCATTTAATCTACATGTAACTTCACTTTCTCTAACTATTTCATCACCGTCTAATCTTACATCTCTTTCCATGCCTATATCATCATATCTTATCTTACTTTTTCTGTCTTTTTCAAACTTTATTCTTTTTCCACTTTCTCCACCTATTTCAACATCATCTAGTCTATTATTACTTTTTCTGCCTACTTCAGTAAAAAGGGCAATACCGTATTTTACCTAAGTCTTGGGACAGCATAAAATAATTATTTTTTTCACTGTCCCAAGACTTATTTCTCGAAAAATAATTATTTTGAAAAGTGTCCCAAAAATATGGACACAATAATCGTCATCGGGTAACATCCCCCACCCACCCGTGTTGAAAGCGGAAAAAAACAACAACGATTATCGGTAATTATTCTGTTGATAAACAAAGTAATTGGCCTTGTTTTCATCATCAATTAACACCCCCTCAAAGAGCTAAAAGAAGTGTGTCGGTATGATGACATTAGAAGTGGAGATCAAAGCGGTATAGTTTCCCCGAGATTTTCATGGCATTACGTCATGTTTTCGCGCCATGTTGCACATCACTGTTTGATCGTACCGCCTCGGTTCTTAAGTGCTGAGAAGTAGATCTAGTGTTGTAACAATCAATAAAAAAAAGCTTCTTTTTAATTTGTTGAAGTGAATGTGCAATATCCCGTATAAACTGACAGGTAAACGTGTCAAACTATAATAGCGGATATCTTACCTCTGTAACCTATTTGCCCTCAAGGAAATTACAAAATGGTTTGAGAAGAATATCTTATTATAAAGTGTCGTGTCAAAAAATACATGTACATGTACAAAGATTCATTCAAAGCTTATTAAAAATACGCAACAACATAATTATTGTTTTTGTTTTTTAACCGCATTTTCTATTTACGTTCACGAGTTCACGTAACAGAAATCTGTTTGCCAAAAATCGTTTTACTTCATATTTTTAAATTGCTGTCGCCTTTTCATTATTTAAGATTTTTCTATTCTGTTTTTTGTACTTTCTGGTCAAAAGTCTGATTTTATGCCCATAGTTTGTATCATTTATTTACTTTTAGAAAGAAATAAGTATTTAGGATCGCGCTGTTTGAAATTTTGCAAGTAATTTTATGAAAATTCGACCGTTTTTATAGAATTTTGCCAACATTTCTGTCGATACCTTTTTAAAATCGTTATAGAATACAAACTATATTACTTCTCAATCGGTGTTGAAAATCTGAAGTAATAAAATCAAAAAATGAATGCTTGACGACTGTTTTTTGTATACGTGTCAATGAACAAAAGTAACGGCGTTGTAAGTTAGACATTACGATAGGTCGCACGTGCTCGTGGAATGGAAAATTACCGGCATGGCGTTTTGATATCTGTACGATTCGCGGGTAAATTCAAGTCAGTGGTAAATAAAAATAAACAAATAACGGAAAATGGACTTCCTGGCTGCAGCAAAAAAAAAAAAAAAATACAACACTTAACTGGTATGGTAAAAAAAAAACACTACTAGTAAAAACACGACACGAAAATGTTAAAAAAAATAGTCTTATAATTATTTGATATTTTGATCGATACAACACCATACAATGTATAATAACGGTATTTGGGTTACATCTTGAATCAGTACAAACCTTAGTCCCAACACTTAGGGACGAAAAATACGCTGAGAAAATACATGTCCAAAAACTTTGGGTCAAGAAAAATAATTATTTTTCCACATTTTAGGGGTGTCCCAAGATTTAGGGTGTCCCAAGACTTAGGTGAAATACGGTAATTCAGCAAAAGTTCAGAAGTTCTCAAAATTAATGTGAATTTTATGATCAGTAACTAAAGTTTTGATATTAATTTATTCATCTATGATACCTATGCCTACATAATTCTGATGTATTAAAATATCTATGCCTACATAACTCATGACTTGTATTTAAATACAGTTACCATAAAGTTCAAAAGCCATACTCTTTTTCTATGGTAGAGTTTACAGGCCTTTTCCTGTTGGAATACTTCCAAATCATGCAGTTTACCCAAAAAATTGACTTTATATCCATTTTTTTTATTCCCCTTTGCAGCAAGTAATGACATTGTACATTAAAATGTGTGCACAATGGCACATTTCTGTTACAAAATGCATGCTAGGTTAAAACAAGAAGCTGCATTCAATAAACGCTTGATGCCCCCGGTGGCATCCTTGTCGATAAAAAGCAACCTAAGTCCAAAACAAGGTCAAGTTCAAGGTCAAGGTCAAACTGAGGTCAGGTGATGTCTGAAGATGAGGAATGGTCACAGGTTACATCTGCATTAGTATCAAGTCATTCTAGTAAGGCGTATTGACACTAGACGAAACGGTCCCATTTGGTTAACCTCGTACAGCCGGACGAATGAACGAACAATCACTATATGCTCAAATTAATTTAAACAAGAGCACCGCCTTGTGGGTGCAGACGCTCATCTGATTTTTTTGTCTCTGTATAATAGAAATATTGATCTACCCATGATTTTCTAAGTCCAAAAGGGGCAATAATTTTTGCCAAATGCAATACAGAGTCACGGTTCTTGCTGTGTAGTGTCAGCTTTTAATGGCAACTAATGCTCCAAGATTTAAAGCAATGGCTTTGACCGTAAAGGAGAAAAGTTAAACCTAAACGCAAAACTTAACCAAATAATCTTATATTTTTAAGTCCAAAAGGGACCATAATTCTCGCAAAAAGCAATGCAGTGTTACAGTATCTGCTGCACAGTGTCAGCTTTTAATAGCGACTAAATGCTCCAAGTTTTAAAGCAATAGCTTTGACCATAAAGGAGAAAAGTTGACCTAAACACAAAACTTAACCAAGAAATCTGATATTTTCTAAGTCCGAAAGGGGCCAGAGTCAGCTTTAGATGGTGAACAAGTGTTGCAAGTTTGAAAGCAATAGCTTTGATAGTTTAGGAGAAAAGCTGACCTAAACATAAAACTTAACCAGGCAATGCCAACGTCGATCAAGTGATGACAATAACTAAATTTTTTTTTTCAAAAAATCATATGAGCTAAAAACGAAACTGTATTTTTCTAAATGTTTTTTATCATTCTCAGGGATTAAATTGTGACTTTTAAGTTAAACATTAATATTTTGTAATAATATAATAATACTGAGCGTCAATGCTGTCGTCTATCAAGAAAGGAAGCACTTATTTCAAGTTGAAAGTAAAGTAATATAAGGCAGATGAAAAGATTGTTAAAGTCTAAAACCTTTTAGCTTTGCCTTTAACCAATTCTGTGTCCATTTTTTGTCCATGTTGGACCTGGAATGGCATATCCAACATGTTCAACAACAGCGGATGCTCACAAGAACTTTGTACACATCTTTTCCCATTTGTGCATGCCTGAAATCAGCAAATGTTTTTATGCAAGAATGGCAGTTTATGTTTTTAGATGATAAGATTTTTCATGAACAGACTCAATCAAACCAAGTCTGCTATTATTCTTCTTGGTTGCATTCTTTGCTTCCAAAGGATCTTTTTACAGATTTTATTGTACGTGACAATATGCATTTAAAATTTATTGCAAGGCACTAAGATATTTTAGCTGGCTGACGCTCCAGCTGAAATGGCCTAGTGAAACCCTAACATTTTCATGTAGTTCATGTAGTTCATGTAGAGTAGAAGCCCGGAACATCATTAGATGTTAAGCGTTGACGCTTCTTAGGCCCATTTGTATTTGTTTTCCCAATTTGGTACTAAATTATTTTAATTATAAATTATCTTTATATTTATTCTATTCCATTTAATTGTCATAATATTGGTATGTACATTCTGACATATATTATATTGCTACTATTTACAGTTAAAATTCCTTATAATGGTGTGTTCTTAAAAGGATAAAAAATCACAGTTAATTAGCACAGTCTATTCAATATATACTTGTGTATGTTCTATCAATTGCGTGTTTTGGCACAGTATCCATTGCTTGAATTAGACTGGCGTTACATTTATATAGTAGAAACAAGTTATTTTGGTGTTTGTTTTTGTTCATTTTTTTTTTTTTTTTTAAAAAGAACATAATTTATCTTAACTGTCATAGAGTCTAGATTTTACAAATTAAGACCATAGCACCTATGCTTGGGTTCAGACTGGCCTGACATTTAAAAATATCAATCCATAAAATTTCTAAAAAGGAACATTGTTCCCTAGCACAGTCTTATCACCCTTTATGTCAATATACAAAATTTTTACTGATAGGGGCTGTAGCACTTAGCTATGAATTTTGACCGCCCAGACCAGTGCTTATTTAGTCTTGATTTGAAACTGTTGAGAGTTGGAGCTTCAATTGTACTGGAGGGGAGTGCATTCCATGTGTCAATTACTCTGTGACTGAAAGTATTTTTTCTTGTGTTAGAATTGGCTCTAGGTTTGAATAATTTCTGTGTGTTCCCCCTTGTATTAGTATTTGTTCTAACAGTTAGCAAGTTTGTGGAAGTTTTATCTAATTCATTTCTAAGTTTGTACACTTCAATGACATCTGCTCTAGTTCTCCTATACTCTAGAGTTGGCATCCCTAGTTGGATTAACCTATCGCTGTACTCTAATCCTTGTAATTCATGAACATTGAATAATTTCTAAGTTCTTCAAATAGCCAAAAATGACATCACAAAATTAATGTCAATTTTATGATCAATAACTGAAGTTTTGATGTTGATTTTATTTATTCTATAAAACCTAAGCCTAGAATACTGATGCATTTAAATAACACAAAAGTTCATCGCCCAGGTTTTTCTTCTATGATATTATATTATTAATAATCAGAGTTTCAGAGTCAGACCATGCTGTTTTCCAAAAAAAACCTGAAGTAACATCAGCTTTTTATTCCCCAAGTAATGACATTGTAGGTTAAAATGTGTGTTCAGTGGCACATTCCTGCTAAAAAAATGCATACTATGTGAAAATATACATTACAAACATAATAATGCTTACCAAGTTGTGCAACTTGGAATGCAACACTTCCTCAACAATGGTATCTCAACACAGCACACACACACACACACCACAATCTCTTTGATCTGCAAATAATTAAATGGCTTACAGTGTAAATTATGCATGAGACTGTGGTGAAGGATTTATAAAACATTCACTTGCTCAAAATATTACCAAACTGTCAAGATACAATGAGCCAAAAGTTTAACAAAAAATAAATAAACTGGATAGTTTATAATAACTGGATAGTTCATGAGTCCAATGAACATATTAGTAAAATTATCTAACCTGTATTATAATCCAATAATTTTCAAATCATTTTAGTATAATCAATGCACAAATCACAAGTTTGCAGTTACAAAAAGCTACAGGCAATGATCAGATAATCTGCAATGCCTAATCCAATGAAATTAAAGCAAAGAGAGGGAAATGTCTGACCTTGGGTCATTACACCTGAATGCACACAAATTATAGGTTACAACACACTAAATAGCTGTTCTTCTTTATTCTATATAAAAGTGACATATTTCCAATGACTGCAGCACACATATGACCCATTTTAAAGGCACTGACCTCCAGATTTGGCTAAAAATTATCTTTCTTTCAAATTTAAGTTTGGTCATATTATGAATATTAGAATATGAGTTAGTGTTTCTAAAATGGAAGTCGCTATTCTTACAGTCCCGTAGGAATAGCCTCGCAGGCTATTCTTACGGCTCTTCCGTAAGAATAGTGAAAAGCACGCCGGTGGCTATTCCAGGCACGTGTCCAGGTGGGGGGCCAGGGGGCCCGGGCCCCCCCAGCTGGCTGGCTTGTTACGATTTTTATTACTATGGGCCCCTCAATTAACAAATTTATACACCAGCGCAACTGGCTTGATTTGACAGCAATACACAGGCTAAAGAGCCATAAAATGGTGTCCAGTAGTGGAAATTAGCCCCAGGCATGTCACAGGTAAAAGTTTATCTGTGCATGCTTCATTGATCGGTACTTGATTGGGTAGTGGAGAAACTATTATGTTTTTTACTCTTTGGAAGTGTTATAAAATGATCATTACATTGTTGGTTTTGTTAAGTAAATCATAAAATGAATCTGAAAATTGAAACATTATGATGGTTGTATTTTGTTTTTACATTAAGGCACATTCCCCAAATTTATTAAATTGATAGATATTTATCCTATCTTTTTATTTTACAACAATTATGAATTCGAAACTACTGTATCAATTTTACTCTTTTGGGTCCAATAACCTTACTTAAAAACTCTCACAGTTTTAAAAGTAGTTTCTCAGTAAATCTTACAAAACGCATCTAAAACTTGTTACTTATGAGGGGTTTTATACATAAAAATATCATTTAATATGTGCTGTGATGTTATAGTTTGTACAGTCAAAGAAGTATAAAATACACATCTATTTATTTTTTATAGATCTTTGGTACAGTTAAGAGTTCATTGTCATTTGAAATCTGTGATGTAAATAGTAATTGTCATAATACTTTGTTTGTTTTGTTGGAAATCTAAAAACATTTGGCCATTTTGCAAATAGGATACCCTTAATAATTAGACTAGCCACTAGACTGATAATTACGATATTTCTATGTTTTTTTTTTCTTTTTTATGTTCATAGAGACAAAAGCCAGTCTATTCTAGCGATTTTCTAAGAGGACTGATGTTAAAATTGTAATATTGGACATAGTATATAGACTGGCTCAGCTCACTACATGAAATCATAAAAATGTGAAAAAAAAATCATCATAGTCTAGGAGCTAGTCTACTTAATAATCATCTTAAAACTTCAACATTTTTTTCAACTGGGTATCATACAGAAAAATAAGTCCATACACTGTGACTGTACAATCATACATACATTGAAAAGGCTTGATGAAATGATTAAAAAGTAGACTTTTCCTTAAATATATAATACATTCATGCATCCTTAAAGGTGTTTCAGGTAGCAGGAAAATGCATCTATTCATGTGCCATATTAAAATTTTTTCACAAATCCTGCACACGGGCCTGTATTCCTACGGCTGTACTGTATTACAATACATTGTACTGAAGTCATTCAACTGATATATTTTCAACCGATTTCGGAAATGACGTGTAATCACACTTGGTCATTGTGTTACAAATAAAATGTCAAAATTGATGCAAATATGTCAAGCTGTTGTGTTACAAAATTCTAGTATAAAATCAAACTAAAGGGTAACTGGAACAACTGATACGGGGACTGAAATGCGGCATTTATCTTATCTTATGCTGTCGTCCAATCGAAGTATATGCTGTAGGTTATTCTGCTATTACTCACACACTTACGCCTTACAGTTTAACTCGTCCTTTCAGTGAAAATCTGGGAAAGCATTTGTTGAATTTTTTGTTGAAAACAAAAGTTCTGCCATGAAATTATTGCCTGCATTTCTTTTTAAATGGAAAATATCTACATTAATGTTACTTTTCGCCTTGTGAAAATGGCTAAATCTAGGCTTGTCTTACCCAGAGAGAAAGATGTTGTCTTTTACATGATATTTGCCTTGTTGATTCAGAGTATTTAGAACAATAAAATTAGGACATATTTTAATGAAAATAGCAAGTCGAAACTGTAAACTGTTGCCTGAAAATACTTGTTTATGATATTGCTTTGTTCTTCACCATTTAAATGCATGTTAAACCTAGATGATTTTCTGCAGTTTTATCTAAAAGTTCGAAATACTAAATGTAACTTTGTTGTCGGCCTTTTTTTTAAATTTCATTGTTATTTTAATTTAAAAACATTGTATTTTTCACACATCAGTTTTAAGATTAAATTAATTAAACTAATTTTTGGAGTTTAAACAACAATTTCGTTTGAAACATTCTCTGCGTTCAAGAAGAATGTTTGTTTCTGTATGTAGAAATCTGACATTATAATAATTATAATTACGGCTCTACAAGATTAAGAAAAGTGTCGCTTTCCATTTTATTTTCCATTTTATTTATTCAAATCCAACAAAAATCGGTCCTTTGATAAAGGTTTGAAGTTACGTGGTAAAATATTTCTTCAGGGAAGTGAGCTCGAGTTAATTCATAATAATTAAGCATATCACCACAAGCAGTCGCATGCTGATTTTCCTTCAGAATCCCTTTAGATCAATCTCTGATCATCTAATTATCGCTGCTTAACATGTGACTGGTAAACCCTTTGAACAAAAAGTGTTAAAGCTCCATGATTAACATGAGGTAATATGCTAATTACACGCTAATCGACAGTGGCGAAAACAAAATATCGATTGCTCACGACTGGTCTATATTTACAGGTATGGACGACAGCATAATACAGATAAATGTATTGCTTTATACGGAGTGTCTACTTCCGGTATTAGACCTTCCTGAGGGCAATAAACTGTTTATAGTGGTAAGAGATTTGTACTGTTGTGAAAAATTTGCATGTATATACACGAAACATAGATCAATAATTCTCTAACTGGTTTAGTTGAAAACACTTTTAAAACATCCTTTAGTGTTTCAATACTAATAACATATGTATAAATTTACATAGATACATCTGTACAACCAATAATCTGTCAGACGTTTTCTGACAAATTTCGGTTAAATAAGTATTTTACACTTACGATAAATAACGGAGAGCCGTAGGAATAGCCATCGGAGGGCTTTTCACTATTCTTACGGGAGAGCCGTAAGAATAGCCTGCGAGGCTATTCCTACAGGACCGTAAGAATAGCCACTTCCTTCTAAAATATTATAAAAAGGACATTGGACATTATGCTAGGGATTTTGCCCTAAGTTCAATGCTATTTCTTGACTTCAATAGCTGATAGTTTTATATAATAGCTTCAAATACTGGTAAGTAAGTTATATTCCTATCAAACTGTCACAAAAAAATAGTTTTAATTCATATTCGTTTTCTTGAAATTCGAACAGTTTGTAACTAAGGTTCATATTTTTGAAAAATTTAAAATGTGTATTTTTAGTTAAAATAAGCATTGGCATTTAAGGTATGTCTACTATGAAATATTTTAACACAATAAAAAAACTTATACCATGCAGATTATCAGTGTTACTGACATTTTTGAAAATAAACGAAACGGAAAAAATAAAAGTGGAACAAAACATTTGGTCCCTAACTGTACTTCAGTTATTTCCACCAGAGTGCCCATGATAACTGATGCATTGATCATAGCCTATTGTTTGTTATCTATACATCTATTGCTATACTGTATTTTATACACATGTACAATACTGACCGGGCATTATGTGGAGGATTATTATTGAATACATGCAGTGGTGCAGCTGGCCATACACTGGCGTAGTTGGCCTTTTTCAGTTGAAACGGAGGGGTGCAGGAGACTGCCTATTCCACTGTGGGTTCAGGGATGCCTTACTTTTAGCATTTTATATTTGATTCAGTGGTGCAGAACTTCACTAGCTAGTATCAACATTTATATAGATATTCTTGGGGTGTCTGTGTTAGTTCTTTGAGGTCCTTACTAGTATTTCGGTTGGCTTCGAAATAAGTTTCAGACGTGTGAGCGAACTGATGTTAATTCTGGGGGTGTCAGTGTTAGTTCTGGGCGGGTCAGTATTAGTTCTATAGGTGTCAGTGTAAGTTCTGGAAGCAACTGGGTCAGTTGAGATGGTGTCTGGTGTAGTTCTGTTAGGGTATAGGATGCTGGATCGAATAAAAGCAAATGTTGCTCTTAAAATGCATTCTAGGCTCGCTTCAATTGTGTCCTACAAAAGGTAAAAAATTTGCACCAAAGTGGCACTATTCCCATAGAAGTTTGTCTGTATTTCTTTGTCATGTTTACGTTGAAGACACATATGTAATATGTCTAAGCCACTTGCTTGGTTCTTGACTTACGACAGACGCAGTTGTCTCAACCCTGATGACACTCAATCGACGGACTTAGACTGTCAAGCGGTAACAGATCTGATTGAAAAATTCGTAAGATATACTTATAACGATCTGTCTGCTGTTTAGCTTGACTTTCTATGTCCGCTATTTATTTAGTTTAGTGTTTTCTGTGCTTGAAAAATTTACAAAAATGAATAAAGCTGTAGATATGTAAGGTTTAGGAAACACATGCAATAAGTGCCAAATATTTATGTAAAAATTTATTTGCTGACACCCTGTACGTAGTTTTTTTCAATTTTAAACACTTTCCCCCTGTGATCAAGTACCATTTTTTGCAGCATACATATATAATAACTATTTACAAAGGCATGTGAACTATTTTGTTGCATCACTGGGGAAAAGATCTTTAAAACGTAAAAATGATTTATGTTCATATTTTAATAGAAAAGAGAATGAGAAATGTCTACAAAGTCTTCTTTTTTGTTCATAAACTTGTAAATTGAAGTCGCATTTATCAAGAAATGGTCTTCAACTATCGTAACTATGCAATTTCAGAAGTCTATCCCTATGTCACTTTTTCCTTAATCGGATAGGCAATCTGAATAGGAAAATGTCCGAGTTCCTTCCAAATCAAGAAAAAAAGATACTCTTGTCGGGAATCAAATCCCGGACCGCCGCAACAATTAAGACATTTTCTCGTCGTTGTAACCAATATAGCTATAGCGGAATTAGTGAATTATGACTTCAAAATATGGATATTCATAATCCAGAGCATTACAAACACTTTTCAATTTTCATCGTAAAAAGTTGTAAAAACAGCAAATTGTCGTGTTTCTGTAACATATAGTTTGTCAGTAATTAAGTTTTAAAGCCTTCTTAATATAACATTTATTACCAGATATCAAAAAAAATAAATATGTTGTCGATTCAACTGGTGTGTGTGTGTTCGGGTTTAACTTCTTTTTCAACAATTTTTCAGTCATATAAACGACGGTGTCTACTTGTAGCAGTGAGCACAATGCCCAACTTTATAGTGCTGCCTCACTGGAATATCACGCCGTAGACACGTGGCATGGTACCCCACCCAGTCACATTATACTGACACCAGGCTGACCAGTCCTAGCACTATCCCCTTAATGCTGAGCGCCAAGCGAGGAAGCTGCTAGTACCATTTTTTACGTCTTTGGTATGATTCAACTGGAGGCCAGTCCCTTTATATGTCAGTAATTAAAATTTTCTTGAAAAATATTGTCAGTGCATATATATGCTGAATAAAAATCAAAACAAAACTGTATGAGTTATGTTTAATGCAAGAAAAATATTTTCAGTCAAACACACAAACTGCAAAATCAGCTAACAAGAGGGCCATGATGGCCCTGTATCGCTCACCTGAGTACCGTTGCTCAAAATGATATGATCAAGTTTTGACATAGAGCACATAGGCATTAAATACAAATAATTATACAATATGTACTTCTTTTAAAAGCGACTTGTGGCTACATTTAATTGGAATGTTTGAACAACATATTTCTGTATGCTAGTTCATTTATTTTATTATATACAACCTGATGTTGTGTGATTCATGGACAAAGTGGCAAAAGCTTGTTATAAGGGCTGCCAACCTACACAGTGTCATATAAAAAAGCAGGTCTTTCTTTTAGCACCCATATCTCTCAAATAAACATGAAAAATGCTTTATCTTGAACATTATGTAAGCTTAAGCCTAAGATTGTAGTATCCGTAGATCACTAAACCCTGAAACAAAAATGAACTGCAAGAGATTTCTTTTGCAATAACATGTTCCAAGAATTTAATGTATTTTATTGAAAAGGTGTTTATACATAAAAACAAGTCCTTTTTAAAAAACTTGATGTCATTTTTTTTAAGTTTTGAAGTATATATTAACATACTAAGAAGCAAATGATGCATTAATGCTGATTTATTTAAATACTAAGCAGAATATATAAGTCTAAGATGATAAATATGATATATTTAGTTGAAAACAATAGAACATATACGAGAACAACATTTCCTAACTCTTATTTACAAAATTACTCGACTTTGAAAATATTATCTATGGACACTACGATCTACGGACAAATTTGAACCGGTCGCCATTAAAAAATGCAGAAAGCTAAGGTTTCAAGCTCTACTATTTTCATTCATTGCCAGAATCTGAAACAGAAAACGGTAGAAACATATCAATAGCTCGTACATGTTTATAGAAAGACATGCTTAAAATTGCTATCTACGGACACTACCAAATGGTGTACTTTGATTATTAGTTCCTGAAGCTTATCTAGAGTTTTGGCAAGTAATTGTTTGTATCTATTGTAAGGATACATAATCACTTGTGTCATAAATAATGAATATAAACATGATTTGTCAAAGATATTGCTTTTACATCTTCAAAAACTCCAAAAATGTAATACCTGAAAAAGCATAACAATGACAACATTTCCCGAAAAGATGCTACCCATGAAAATATTAAATATGATAATGAATGGCATCAACAAAATGTTACCCGATATGTATAATTATACATTGGTTACCTTAAAATTGGTTTCTTTTCACATACTTCTTTACCACACATGTTCAGTTTTTGGCTTGTTTAAAATGACACAGCATAACATAAAACAAGAGCACCGCCATGCGGGTGCTGACGCTCATCTGATTTTGTTTGTATAATAGAAATATTGTCCTACCCATGATTTTCTAAGTCTAAAAAGGGCCATCATTCTTGCAAAAAGCAGGATAGAGTTATGTTTCTTGATGTACAGTGTCCACTTATGATGGTGAAAAACTGTTGCAAGTTTTAAAGCAATAGCTTCGATAGTTTATGAGAAAAGTTGACTTAAACATAATATTCAACCAAGAAAATGATTTTTCTAAGTCCAAAAGGGGCCATAAATCTTGCAAAAAGCAGGATGGAGTTATGTTGCTTGCTGTACAGGGTCAGCTTATGATGGTGAACAAGTGTTGCAAGTTTTAAAGCAATAGCTTTGACAGTTTAGGATAAAAGCTGACCTCAACATAAAACTTAACCAAGAAAACTGATTTTCTAAGTCCAAAAGGGGCAATAATTCTTGCAAAAAGCAAGATGGAGTTATGTTTCTTGATGTACAGGGTCTGCTTATGATGGTGAACAAGTATTCCAAGTTTCAAAGCAATAGCTTTGATAGTTTAGGAGAAAAGTTGACCTAAACATAAAACTTAACCAAGAAATCCGATATTTTCTAAGTACAAAAGGGGCCATAAATCTTGCAAAAAGCAAGATGGAGTTATGTTTCTTGCTATACAGGGTCAGCTTATGATGGTGAACAAGTATTCCAAGTTTCAAAGCAAAAGCTTTGATAGTTTAGGAGAAAAGCTGACCTAAACATAAAACTTAACCTGGCAACGCCGACGCAGACGCCGACGCCGACGCCGACGCCGACAACCGCTCAAGTGATGACAATAACTCATCATTTTTTTTCAAAAAATCAGATGAGCTAAAAATGGCCCTTTTAGCTTACTTTATGCATAATATCTTTAAAACGGTGAGGCGAAACCTGATAGTGTTATACATGCTAAGAAAGCTGGGAACAAGCTCTAAACAATGCCACTCATTATATTATATTTACTTTTTATTGTAAAGAGATGCAAGCACATAACATCAGCTCATTCTACTTTCCCTATCTGATCTTGTTTTAGCTGTTAAGCTATAATGCTTAAACAAAATTCCCAAAATAATTTTGATTTTGAAAATCTGATAAAAGAAAGATAATTTTCTATATTTGAAATAAATTTGTGCATTCTAAAGAGTTTTAATTACCCTTTCAATGATTTTCATTGCTTAAGCTAATTTGAGTCTTTCGAACGAGAGACAATGTTAAGATCGAGAGAATGTCTCTCAATCCAGGGGATATCTTAGAGATGGTACCTAAAAAATTCAAATTCATCTTTATAGGTTTTTTTCAGAGTGAAATGATAGCTAAGTGCACCAATTTTCTAAATATATTTATGGTTTTCCTCTTCTCCATGTCAAAAATATAAATATTTGATATCTAAAAAATGACTTTCTCAAAATATCTGAAGCAAAATGGACAACTCTTGTATTGACCGTTTTTCAAAGATTTTAGGACTTCCCCAATTATAGTCTATATCAAATGCTCCCACAGCTAAATAAATTCAATAGAGTATAAGGTAAGTTTACTCTACTTTCAACATTTTGAAAGAGCCTATACTGAACTTCCTTTTGTCTTTTAATAAAGTCAAATTCCAAGACTAGCCAAGAGTCTAAAACGCTTGAAAAAAATTCTGAGTGAAAGAGAACGACATGCTCTTTATTATAAGCTTACCAAAACCATACCAAAAATGTACCTTAAAGAAGTTATTAAAGATTTTATATTGTAAACAAACCCCTACACCATTTTACCATCAATATTTTCCACTCATGAATACACTCAATTCAGGTGATAATTGTTGATATATTTGTAATGAGAGGCCCCAACAAAAACCTTTTTTCAAGTTGTGTAAACAGTATAAGTTTTAAATTAATGTTGATATCTGAAATTATCCGATTACTTTGTTTTCAACAATAAATAAAACACCTTTTAGTTTGTTTAGGGTAGTTGACCTGTAACGAAAATCATGAAATAGAGTAATCTCCATATGCTTTTTCAGCATTTATTCGTTTTTCAAGGAAAGCAAATGATCGTGCTAGTTCCCTCCAGAGAATGTTTAAATTGAGAATTGCTTAAAATACATTACATAAGAGTCATTACCTGTCAGCTACCTTAACATGTAGTAATTACAACCACTACCTTAAAACATTGTAATTATATTTGATGACAATGAATTTTTGTGTTATCAATTTAACTTTTTTTGTTATTTCTCGTTGGATATATACATTTTACATTTTGATATATAAATGTTGTGTAAACCAATGTATCACCATTGAGAACAATAAATAAAACAACTTTGGCTAAAAGATCAAAACTTAATAACGTTTCTTAATGTCGTTAATTTTCTTCAAAGGAATGTATGCATTATTCTATATAATCTTCATGCATTACTAAACTTTCTATCAGGGCCTCACTACAACTTACAAAATAACTGTCAGTGTAAGTCATGAGAAAAGCGTGCATTTTGTATATTGAATACAAAGGGATTTAAACAAATGTAGGTCATATTTTGTCTGCCTGATAAGTTGTTTGAAAAAGGACCTATCTGATTTTTCTTTCACTTTTGATCAATGTTTAATGTTGGCTTCAGTTTATTGATCAATTCAGAGTTGTCCCCCTTTGATTTATTTGGGTAGGTACCATCTCTAGATATCTCCGACCTGATGAAGTTATGCTCTGGACACAAATGATGGATGGATGGATGGGCAGACGGACGTGCACAAACACCATAATATGTAATTTTTTTCAGGAGCATTACATAATTATATATAGAGACACGATTCTGCAAATATATAAAGCAAACTAGTGTTTCATTGAGAACAAAATTGACCAAAGATGGTTCCGAATAATTTTTTTTTCAACATTTACAGTATGGCTGCCTCTACAGAGACAGCCTTACTCATATTGGACTATACGACAGTATCAATTAGCTTGTCTACACATATCGATAATCTATACATATTTAATTTAAGTAAATATACATTTTTTTGTATTTTTCCATAATTTCTACACATATCGATAATCTATACATATTTAATTTATGTTATATAATCAGAGCTTATTATATAAATTTACAGATTGAACGTTTGAAACTGTTGAAATAATACTTGGACTGAAATTAATTCATTTACTTACGGTATGCTGCATAAATGAATCTACAGTACAACTGAAAATTACAATTGGCTTAATTAGTCATTTTTTTATATTTTTTTGTACTGGTACTGATGATAAACCCGGACAGGTGATAAATTCGACCACCTTGGAAATATTCGATTGCAATCAGTTATTTATAAAATTGAACACACCTAATAGTTTCCACTTAAAACACCAACTGGTGTAAACAAAAACAAAATTGGTAAATATTCTGTACGAATAAATTACTTACATTTATTTGTATAAAAAATATTTATCCAAAATTACTGAGGAACAGGGTGTTTTTCGCGCATGCTCACTGCCGAAACATGAAGGCCTGACATAGGGTCGCACTTTTCATTACTTGATCAGGAATGACTGTTGCAGCTTTTTGAGAAAGTTTCAATATAATAATACAAAGAAAATTTTGCAAATGACAAAGTGGTCGAATTTATCATCAGTCAACGTTCATAAATATGAATGTATTTGTTTAGGTTGGCGTGGCCCTTATAGACAGGGACCCTCACCCTGTATTCATGAATCTTGCAACATCAAGCCGTAATAATGAAATGAATGAACTGGCATGCAGAAAAGTGCCATTCAAATATTCCAAATTTAGATGTAAACACAAAGTCACCGCATCCGAATGTTCAAATGAAGTAAGTATAATTATACTTTTGTTGAGCACTACCACACTAATGCATCAAGCACCACCACAATCCGATAATATTATAATACAAAATTAATTCAGAATTAACACTATACTATATTATTCAAGAATTTTAAAGGTGAACTTACGTTTTTAAAGGTGTAGCACTGTTGAAACAAAACTGCATGTCCCTTTTTACTAAAGGCAGTGGCTAGTGAACCGTCACCGGTGCAGCAGACCCGAGGTCTAGTGCACCGTCACCGGTGCAGTAGACCTGAGGTCTAGCGCACCGTCATTTTTGTTATATATAAAATATAGCCTTTCTTTGAAGTATAATTATAACATCTTGTCACCAGTAATATGTATGACCATTATTAAAAGAATGAAGTAAGATAAACCTTGATTTACCTTTTAATTTACTGATTTACCTAGCTCAATCTTCACTCTTCGGCAACATTATTTCAGATTCAATCTCATGACCAGAGCTGCCACCACAAAAGACAAACACGCCCAATCCAATCATTAAATAGCTTTAACAAGCAATCCAACAACGCCTACATTTGTAAACCTTCATTCATTGTCTTGATTTAATCTTTATTGCCTTTCACAGTTTTAATCATGGATTTCGTGAGATGCAGCTATTGTAATCAATAATATAACAAATATTACACAACTGTTCTATTGTTCTCTGCGGGTTAATAACCAAAATGAATACCTACATACCATACCTGCGCGCGTGCAAAAGTATCATACCATACCTGCGCTCGTGCACAGGTATCATAATACCTGCGCTCGTGCACAGGTATCATACCATACCTCAGCACGTGAAAAGAATGTTAGATGAGTTCAAACTGTAATATTTATTTAATGCCATGTTATTGTCCGTAAGTATTGACCGGACACTCAAGCATATTCCGTATATTTTCCGTAAATTGATTCTCGGTGTCTAAAGTTAAATAGCGATATAAATATTGCGTACATATTGGTATAGAGTAACTTCGGGTATATTCGACACCTTAAGCATAAAAACGGTGAAGCAATTTTCATTGCAGAATAACCGGTGCGAACATTTCATGAAAACGAAAGTAGACCTTTTCTGCGTCTTCAGTATAAAACGCTGCCCAGTGTTTGCATCTACATCGTCAATATGATGGATTTTATTCTGATTGTTGTCGTCGTGTAAGTTCAACATCTTTCGGGCAAATTCGGCACCCTGATGAATTTTAAAACTATACAAGTTGAACATTAATCATTTTTGTAGAACTACATTAAAAACAGCTAATTTCACAACAGACATAACACATGGTTTTATGCTGACGAGTAGGCTCTAATTTTTCAGATTTCATAACTTGAGCTATAAAAAGTAAAACAAACAATAATCTTTATTGTTCAGTAGATTATACAAACGCCGGCTAATTGTTTCGGGAAACAATATAAGATATAGCCTCATTAATAATGTTTATTTATTTATTCGCTGCTGCCTTCTTTTTTGACATGGTACCATTTTCTACCATCTGAAAGGCAGAAGCAAGTTTTGACGGAGAGTAGCTGCAACATTTTGCATGAACTTGTCTCGACATTTTAATCTGATAGAAGGGTTTTTGTTACTAAAATATGTGGAGTACTCGGCTGTGATTGTTTTAAATAACGATCGATGATATGTTCTTATTGTATGCTAATCAATATATTACACTATTAAAATTGCATGAATTTTTATTGTCTATTGATAATTGTCATATATTCATATTGGTCCCAGGTGTAATTATGTGCACGCTAATTAAATGTACAGGTGCTTTTTAATGACGTAATTAGTGACGTCAGTTCAGGTTACATACTCTAAGGATCTGTGTGGACAAAATTAGGAAAGCTCGGATTGGTAAAAAAACGCTTAAACCACTTGTATACCGTAAATTTCCTTTAAAGGAGATATAATCGAATAATTTTTAATAGTATGACGAATTTGCACGACAATGTTATATCTTGTCTTGCAAATTCGTCACCCCCTAGGCAAGGTCATGCTTGGAAACATGGGATACTATTTGTTTCTAAACATCAATATCAAATATAGTTCTGTTTATATTTCGATTAAATAAAGTCAAAATGCAATTGTAAGAATAGTTTTACATACCTTAGGTTCGCTGACCATTCTTACAGAAAACTGTAACTGCGGTTTTCGTTCAAAATGAATTTGACTGTCGAAGTTACCCGATGAGCGTATCGGAAAAGGAAAGAGCACCTGTGTGATCAAAATGTTCTCATGATGTCATACATAAATATGACGTCATATAAATTACCAAAGAAGAATTATTCTAGGACATTATGGGTTTTTCCACACGGATATTAATTCAAGGTGTCGAATATACACGACTGTCGAATTTATCCGAAGTTACTCTATATTTCTTTATAATTTTCATAATGTCACATGTGCAAATAGCTGTGTCGACAAGACGTTTAGCTGCTAAACTGCATTTTTGGTTCAACTCCTGCGTACTGACCATTTCCCCCCAAATTTTATCGGTAGAAATATTGCCATATTTATCGGATCAAACATTATGGTCTATAAACGTTATGGGAAATGTTGAATAAAACATATTTAAAAGTATCTTAGATAAAGACAAAGTATTTCTCACCAGCGTTTCCTGAAAATGAACACTAGATCTACAAGCGAAAACAATCAGATTTCGTGAAATATGTTACACAGATATTGTAAGAGTAAAAGTAACATCAATAACAACATTACATTGAATTAAAAAAAATGGTCAGGTGATTTTGAACTAGTGGTATCGTGCGTGGCAGTCAGATAGCTACCACTATGCCACCGTGCCATTGGTTATTTATATTGGTTATTTTAGGATACAAATATTTCGTAAAATAATGGAAACCCCCGAAAATACTGGTGAAGATTAATGAGTGCCAGGTCAATACTTACGGAAAATAGACAATACCTGTGTCAAGTAGCATTTACAAATGTATACTTCTTTTTTAAATATTGTATATTTTGACCTTTGAATCACGATCGTCATGTTTTCATCTACAAGATACATTCACGGCTCAGTACTTAACAGGGAGGAGTAGAAGAAGAAGATAATCATTTTAATTATTGTTGTTAGATGATGATGATGATGATAACGACCATGACGAAACCGTAAATGCAGAGTCCGAAACTAAGTTTATCATGAAAAATGTTTTATAAACATGCAACCGAAGTGTGAAGTTGTGCATTAAAAGGTAAAAAAAAAAACTCCCAACAAATAATTGGTGAACAAAAATGCATTTACATTGGCGAATTAGCAGAACTTTCATAAACCTTTTTAATATCATTTTACGTATTTCAATTTACCAGCTGAAGTTAAAGTAATTCCCAATATAATTTATTTTCTGACTGGGAGAAGGAAAGACTTTCAGTTACTTACCTCTTAGATCGGTGTTCATTTTCATTTCAAGAACACCTACTACTCAGTTAGTAACCTATACTTGAAATTATAAACAGTTTTCACCGTGCATGTACATTATAAAATATTTGCTTGCAAGATATCAATATTTCCGAATTTACGGTCCCATGAGTCATTGACATAATAAATCTGAAATTAAAATCGCATCTCAATTTTGATATGTATATTACATATATACCCAAATACAGACAATAATTATTTTTATTTATTCGACTTAAATTGACAAAAATATATGAAATATATACTGGTTGGGAACCATTTTCCGGACACATTTTCATATTTCGGCTCCATTAATTCTTAAAAAAATATTTGACATAAATGAAGTCCACACTGCACAAACTTCAGCCCCTTCTGCTTCCGATGTTGTAATCAGCATCGCGTTGTGACGTAAAATATGGGTTCCGTGGGGCCTCAAATGGGGTCACTAAAATAAGGTATTTTTCCCGTCAGGTAAACCAATTTCCGGACAAATATTTTGACGGTGTTTTGTTGTTAATTTGATATCAAAATAAGTAATTAAACTTTTTCTACACATTTTTTAATCATTCATCTCTTCAAAATTGCACTTGAAACATAACCCGACGTTCAATAGCAGCTACGAAAGCAAACCGAGGTTGACTATAAAAAACTCGAATTTCGTCTAACACGAACCCTTGATAATTCCAATAGAAATAGAATAAAATTAGTGCAAAAATCGACAGCCCTGTATTTTACGTAACATTTAGCGTGAAATTAAAAGTAGAACAAGTTATCAGCAGACAATCATTATGTAGGTTGATTATTTCTTCCACACTTGATATCTCGGCATGTGTGAACTACTGCGCATGCGCAATGCTATCTTCATGCCCCGTTAAGACAGAAAGTTGTTTCGTAAACGCAGGTGAGTTACCATAAAAAATCCAAACATTATACAGCCTTATAAAATAATGGTTTGTTGTAGACATGAAGAACAAACATCTAAATGTTCTAGATAAAACAATAACATGAATAACAACGAAATAAAGCGGATATTGCATGTGTCCGGAAACTGGTCCTGTCCGGAAAATAGTTCCTAACCAGTATATGAAAATTTAAAAAAAAAAAAAAATCAAAGACAGCATGCCCATTCACGCACTGCAGTACGTGAATCACGCACAAAATATCAAATGCACGCATAAAAATCACTTGTTGGGGGTACATGCACGCAGAGATTCGGAACTCCAGTTCAGCTGCCAAATCGCTGTTTATTTCATCGCGCTCTTGCCAATTGTTTGGTATGGTCTAAAACGCAGATCCGGTCCACGAACGTTATAATTTCGTTTCCATCACCGAATTCTTGGCGTAATTGTCAGCTGTATAGAGGGGTTTGGTAAATGTTTTAGTGGGACGTCACACGGGTCGTGTGCAAAAAAAGAATGGATACGAAACGCAAAAAGGCATTTTAGCTTTAATAAACTCAGCAAAAGGTTAACAGTATTTTATTTTTCGATATTTAACTGCAATTTAGATACACATTGCATATCTGTAATAGTTTGGGCATTTATTATTGATGGACGAATTTTACCAGTCTCCAGTTGACTGTATGCTATTTCGGACGAATCGTGTTCCGTTCACGAAATTGGGAATACATGAACCTTGGTGAAAACTTATTTATATTTAGTATAATATAGGGAGGGGTCTTTTGATTCAGAATTTCCTATCTTAACTTTGGAAAAACGTTTTACATTTTCTAAAATTATCTCATCTGTTAGAATCTTGGACGTTTCGACCCCAAGACATTTCGACCCCAAGACATTTCAACCCCAAAATTTAATTTTCTTGGACAATTCGACCCCAAAGACATTTCGACCCCAAGACATTTCGACCCCTCAGAAATAGTTGTATGTTTTCCTTTTATATTTCTTCCATTTTACATATTTTAGAAAATATGAATATATAGATCTATATAAATATTCTATTTTTAAATACATGTCAGTGAATAAACCGCGCTGGTCGGAAAGGATCGGCCGTATGTTTATTATTGGAACTAATTGAGTTATTTTTTCATGTTATTTTGATAATCTAAGAAGAAAATATATTATGAAAAAACAGTTTTTAAAAGAATTATATCATGTTTATATATGAATATAAAAACGTTTACTGCATTTATTGCCAAAGCACGAATAATGTCCTTTGATTAGTCCTGATAGAGTTTGATTGGATTATCACACCTATTGATTATATCAATTTATCAGTATATTTGTAAGCACACACAAATGACATGTGACAAACAATGTCTAACAAGGTAAGTGCAGTTAAATATGATAAGCTTTTATTTAATTTAAAAGCTAACAAAATTATGGTGATTGTGGTTCATCCACGAGTGCGCAAATTTCCCGTGCGCTCAACAAATTTTAAAAAACGTTTTCTGCATTTTATTTTCCTTTTGTAAATTAATTATTTATTTGAGATATGATTGAATTCTATCATAAACCCTAAAATTACGATTTATTAAAGAAATACCTGTGTACATTAGAATATTTTAGGACATGGAAATTCCGAATGTACAAATTTCCAGTGCGCACGCCGATTTTCAATCATGTACAAGACGTAACGCGCAAAAGTATTTTAATTTCCTTTTGAAAAATAATAATTTATGATCTATATGTTTGAATTCAGTCATAAATCACTTCAAAAATACCATTTGTTGAAGAAATACGGGCGTATTTCAGTTATGGCAATTTCCCGCGTGGTCGCCGAATTTCAATCTCTTATAAAATCGTTTTGCTTAAAGAATTTTATTTATCCTTCTGAAACTTATTATTTATATTATACACGAATGATTTCTGCAATAAACGCTACAAAAATACCATTTATTAATAAAAAAAAGGGTGTATTTCGGTAATGGAAATTTCCCGCACGGTCGCCGAATTTCAGTCTCGTATAAAGTCATTTTGCGTGAACGCATTTTATTTTCCATTCACATTTTCTTTACAGATATGAAATATGATAATAATTTTTTCCCCGTTTTTAACAGAACGGTACTCACATATTCTTACATTTTGCAGAAACGGGGATTTCGTGTTTGATATTTTACAACTGGAAGGAATGTCGGACATAGAAAAGAAAAGAGCAGTTTGTAAAACACGAAAATCATATTCTGTAAAGCAAATACTTTATGTGTGCGTCAAAATCGCGTACGAAAATAACATTAAATGCGAAAATAAGCAATATGTTGTTTAATTTCCTATTGTTTTCTTTACATTTTCGCCCAAATTAAAGATAATGTTGACACATGTTTATAAATATCCGATGTCACCACAATCGCTTGTTAATTGCAATGCGCACTGCAGATAAATGCACACCTGCTGTATAGGAGAGATCGCCATGACGTCACGCATAAATACCTGTTTATCTGGTGGTGGGTAAAACAAATGTTTTTACATTGTTTGTGTATGGGATCTGAATTTTTAATTTTTAATAACTTTTTTGCTCATTTATGGATTTTAAAAATTCAAAAAGTTTTGAAATGCTTACGATTTTCATATTTTCCCATTTAAATATCTTTTTAAAATGAATAACCGTTTTAAATGACATAAGATTTTAATAGCGGCGTAGCGATCCTCCAAACTTTTAGAAAAAACACTGTAAGTTAAGCTTTCATAATTAATCTATTTAATTTCGAAATAATAATCAAAAGTAATCAATAAATTGCTTGTTTTATACACTTTCCACTGATCAAAACATTATTGATATTATTTGTGTTTTAAGAAAGTTTAAGCCGTTAGAAAAACATCACTGTTTACAAAAAACATGGACGCTCGGCGTCTGCCCACACGGTCTTTGGGTGGCAGGGGAGCGGTTTCGTTTTTGGCTTATTCACCGGCTATCTTGCAAGGTACGGCAACACTTTTTGTTCAGTTGATATCACTATAAGTGTCTTAGGATTCAGGACAGGTTACATTTTATTTTATCTAAACATCTTAAAAACTTAAGGTGGCAGGGGAGCGGTTTCGTAATTTGGTCCCGGTCAATTTTCTGTATAAACAGGACAGGGTAGATATAAAGGCATATCTATCTTACTGGTTATTTATCATTATTAATTCTTTAATATATCTGGGGAATGAGGAACGGTTAATGATTCTACACGGCGGGTGTTTTAAAATTCCTAGCTCCGTACTTCCGGTTGAGGCTAAAACATAAACATCATAACAAAAAGTCGACCAGACACTCGGCTGTTATCCATCCACTTTTTTTCAAGTGAATATTAGGGAAATAAAGTGGTGGTTGGGAGACACATTCCACACCACCTGGGTATGCATCTATGTTCGCACTATACATATATGCTACAAAATTGGATTTAAAAATACAAAATGGATGAATGGCAGAGTTCAAAGTGAGGCCCGGTTAGGCTAATTTTGGTCTATAAAATCTGGGTGATTTGGCCAATTTTCACTACATCTGGCATGGAAAGCGACAGGTGCATAGGACCGGAGAGTCGTCTTTATGTAGTCTATAGTATCTGCAATAGTCCATAGTAGTTTCAAAGAAAAATAAGCAAAAACGAGATTTCTATGGATATTTCAACACTGGTACCCACACGTCAATGTGGAATTCGCAAATCTGCACTCCCCTGCCACCTTAATTGTCTTATCAGTTCTAAAAATAGAAAATACAATGGATTTGTTTACAAACACGATCTCCCCTATATCAACAAACAATTAATCAAGGTGTGATAATCCAATTAAAAGATGACGTGTTTCTGATTATGATTTTAAATATCAATATAATGAAGATGATGACATCTTAAACTTCTTTGAGTTACATTATAATTATTTATATTTGGTTGAATCCCATAGAAATGAGATGCATATATCTTTCGAAAAAAAAGTCAAATAAAAATAAATAAATAAATAAAGAGGTATTAAAGATGTGACTTTATTAAAGTTATTTTCATAATTAAAATCGGCGAAATCGGCCCATGATTTAAAAATCTTTTTTTTTTTTTTTTTTAATATAGCCGTGTACTAAAATAGTCTTTAACATGATTTGAACATATAAATAAATACCAAGTTTGAAAATATGTTATATGAAGGTTATTTTAAGATAGATAATCAGAACGATTTGTTCATGAATTATTTACGTAATAAACGCGGTTGATACATAAATCCCGTTATTTTAATAATTTATAAATGATGATTATTTCGGTGTTGTTCGGTATTGTGAGATAAAAATCACTCATTTTTTTCATATGAAGGCATGTACTAATATAGACTTTAAGAAATTAAAAAAAAGAATTTTAGAAAATAAAGAAATTTAGACAAATAGATCTATGGCTCTTTTTTGTAAAAAAAATCTTATTTTCGCGAAAATAACCGTATTTTAACATTTTAAATTAAATTGGTAATTAAGCGTTATTACATTTTGAAATTGCTCAATTATCTATAGATTAAAGCTTAATTATAATAATGACGGCATT
Source organism: Mercenaria mercenaria (assembly GCF_021730395.1). NCBI lineage: Eukaryota > Metazoa > Mollusca > Bivalvia > Venerida > Veneridae > Mercenaria > Mercenaria mercenaria. The sequence goes on along the minus strand of NC_069361.1, from coordinate 19,322,862 downwards.
CTTAGATGTTTTCAGGCATATCATTGAATGGGGTCGAAATGTCCAAGGAGTTGGGGTTGAAATGTCTTGGGGTCGAATTGTCTCTTGGGGTTGAAATGTCTTGGGGTCGAAATGTCTTGCTAGCGACTGTTATACCCCACCCACGAGAGTTCTGTATGAAAAAAAAAAACCAAAAAAAAACGTAATATACAAATTTCAGTAGTTAAATAGAAAATTTTCAGATCTGCCATGTAGTGTACCCCCAAAATTTGAAGTGTACCCCTATTTTGCAAAAGCAGGGGGTACATGTACCCTCAACTTTAAAAATGAGTGGGCATGCTGAAAGAAATTCATTTTGTCATTTGGAAATATCTTTGTAAATGACGACTACTAACGTTGCCGAAGAACGAAGATCAGCGCTTGAGATAAAGCCATAAATTAACAAGTAAGTCAAGGTTTATATTATTCATTCTTTTAATTATGTTCTTGCTTATTACTTGTGAAAATATCTGTATTCACAGTGAGATACTATCTTTCGGTTCAGCCTGTGCTGGAAAAAACCCAAGAATATATGACATTATACATTTCTTGTGAAAATGTAGTGGTGCCTTAAACATGTTTTACTCAGCTAAGGTTTACGGTAGATCTAGTTAACTTACCGAGACAAACACCTGTAAAATTTATCAGATTTGCTCTTGTTTACAAGAAAATGGCGGCCTTTTCAAAAACTCCCCTTTCAGTTATCAGTTATCTCCCCTTACTGTTCAGTTTTAAACAAATAAGGCTTAAGCAACAACTGAAATAGTTTTTGAGTATTTTTCAGAGATTATGCTTACGCATCCATTACGAAAAAATAAAGATAGGCCTATATAAACTAAAGATAATGTTTGCAAAGGTCATGTCACGTGGTACGAGCGGCTAGGTGCACGTTTCGGGACAGTGCGAATACACCTTTTTCTCGATGTGAACTCGTAGTGGTTTGTGGAGCGAAACAACTACTGTACTTTTATTTTTATTGAACAGAGAACCAAGATCTAGGTAGATCTACGTAGGAAGAAAACCTAAGAACACAAACAAAAAAAGTCAGGAACCTGATAAAATTAGGGCCTATGAACAGCAAACGTGGAAAATGTACATTTCTCGCTGTTATATATCTAAATAGCCTACTGTAGTTAGATCTAAATGAACAATTGTACAAATAAAAAAAAAAAAAAAACTCACCAGATAGATCTACGTCTAAGAATATGTTACTTCGCGCAAAAAAACAACACTTGTTATTCGTGCAGAAAGCATATGTGACCAATCAAAATGTATTCTCTCTTACAAAACAACTTTATTTACTGTAAATCTGGACTCTACACGGATAAACGCATGACTGGACACGAGCGTGTAGCACGAAATTTTGATGGGATGACTAGCTGTAAGTACATCTACGTATTAGCAATTAGGAGTGACCTGTCGCTTTTATTTTTAGATTTGGATTTTCCAGACTGTTCCATTTATTAAATAAGGGTTTGAAAGATATTTGACTTATTTAAAACTGTAAATATATTTTGAATACTGATAGGCGGATTGAAATTGCGTTGATAATTCATTTGGTAGAATTGAAGCATCTTGATAATAATTTAACTTTTTGCGATTAAGAGACTGTGGGTTCGAATCCCACAAAGGGCGATTGTTTTATGATTGAATTTGTTTTATTTATATTTTGCATATTTTTTTAATTTCATTTTATTTCATCATTTCAATTTCAGTTCTTATTTCATTCATACAATTTCAATACATTCATAACATTTCAAACACACGCGCCCAATGGAGCATCCTCACACTCGCTGACGGCGTCGGTTTCCTCCAAATCAGTGTCATCCGCTAATTGAATGACAGAATTGTCAAGAGCTATGTCAACCATGTTGAATAATTCACAATCAAAAAGATATTTGAAAAACCTATGTTGTATGCAAAATATAAAATGAAAATAAATAAATTAAAATGAAAAAAAAAATTGATCACCGTTGGAATTCGAACTCACAAAAGTTAGATTCAAGAGCCGTCACGCTTACCGCGGCACCACGGCGTCTAATTGTCGAAGCGGCAGTCATTTAAATATTTATTATAAAATAAGTTACAAAAAGGTAGGGTACCCCTTTACTAAAGTGGTTTATTCTAGTAACCTTTCAAATCTATTAATAAAAGCGACAGGTCACTCCTAAATGCTAGTACTTAAATTACTTTGTAAGTTGTCGCATATGCAAACTGGATGCATGCAAACAGTTAAATAATTACTTTACTTGATTGCAAATTGTGTGCTCCTCCTTCAATATGGCGAGCATACACGTTTGATAGACTAAAACTGAGATTTTAGACATTTTAGTCAAACTTCTCGTTCGCTCACAAAACTTTATTTCAGTAGTATTTATAAACGCTTAAGGGGTTGCAGACCAAAAGCACTACCTCCATCGCAATACCTGCCACCGGCGAAGCAGAGGAGGCCCATTAAAATCAGGAAATTCACAGACTGTGATACGACAAACGTTCTTGAAAATCAAGTGGTTAATAATTCACGTGGTTCATTAGTAAGAAACTGTAAAACTGAGCAGTTAAGAAACTCTTTCTTTTTGAAAACGCCATCTGGAAGATTATATAATGTGCGCAAACTTAAGCCGGTGTAACATCAAATTTTGATCCCGTTGAAAATTGACCCCATGGGTCATTTTTCAACGGATTTATGATCAATTTTCAACGTTGAAAATTGACCCTTCCCGATATTTAATGACCCACCCACGCGTAAAAAATTGACCCTCGTTGAAAACTGATCAGGTATAGGCAGGTCATATTTCAACGTTGAAAACTGATCCCAATAATCTTACGCAATATGCCTATAACCATACAAATGAAAGAATAATATTTTTTTCAGAACTTTAAGTAGGCCTAATAATCGTTTAGTTATACATTCGAGTGCGCCACGAGCTAATAATATATAATTCATCGACAATAACTCTGACTCTGCAGATACTGGTCAGAAATAGAAGTTAAAACCCAGCTACACATCTTTGGATCCTTATTAACGAACTGATCAATTACAGTCTGGTCATATTTCAATGTTATATTCAAAAGCTCTCATCGATTTGAGGCTGTTGGTTCGAGTGACAGTTCTGACCTGGTTGTTTCTTACACATAATTGTATTACTTGTGTATCAGACAAAAAAGTAGTTGTTTTCGTAATTAACGAGAGAAATTGCCTAGTATAAGATAAGACACTATTTCAGTTTTTGGTGAACAATTTTGCAAACTATTTGGAAAACATTTCTCTAGTCAGGTCAAACGAAACATAAAAAAACATTCTCAGAATTTTTCAGATTTTGAAGAAATTATCCGATCGGGCACCTTTAATTGCATGCTTTCAGCGGAAAGTAGGACACTTTAAGGCTTTAAGCGTTTTGTGACGTAGCGATCTCGGCAGAAAAAAAGGTGTAGTAATATTAGCCGGATAAGGGGGATAATATAACGGATAACCTAACTGATCACGATGTAGAAAGTTTGGGTGTACGATTTCTGCAAAAAGTTTCGGAATGTGCGCAATACTCTCTCATTTTACAGAGTGGTTTGACATGATCCACCCATAATATATTAGGCATTCGTATCAGTTGGTGTTTTGCTTTCGTGTAAAGGTGTTGTATAAGTTATATTTAGACCCCGTCGGTAATTGATATAGGGGTCATTTTACAACGTTGAAAATTGACCTCCTGGGTCATTTCAACGTTACACCACCATTACATGACAGACCTGTATTGAAAAAAAAGAATGTCATATCCAATTGGGCACTAGTATATCTCCCAGATAGCAGACATGCGTTGGCCCAACGTTGGGCCAACTGCAGACACTTCGTTGGCCCAACGAAGATTTCCAACGTTGGTCCAACGCCATTTTGCTAATTGGCGCAACGTTGGCCCAACGGTTGGTACACTGCTGGCCCAACGACTGGTATCTTACACTTATCGTTGGCCCTCCATTGGGCCAACTACTGATATCCTACACTTATCGTTGGCCCTCAATTGGGCCAACAACATTTTTTCATCTACATGGTTGGTCCTACGTTGGGCCAACTCTGTTTCTTTGTTGGCCGAAAGAAGGATGCCAACGCTATCCCAGCTATTACAAATTTGAAAATATAGACTAAAACTAAAGTTATTTAGTACACATTTTATTTTCAAATAATTGTGATTTTGTTTTGTTTAACATTAACAAGAAGAAATCTAACATTTATTTAAAGTTTGTTTGCAAGTTTCCTGAAGAAATATAACCGAATATTTCATCACTACAACATGTCAAATATTGATTACAGCCATTTATAAATCTATTTTTCTTTTTTCAGTCACTGATTAAATCCTATTAAAATGAATTACTGTCTGTATTTTAACTCATTATATATTCATGTTGCAAGTTCCATCTCATTGTTTTCTTTTCTCACTGAAGTTGCAGCTTTCTATCTTTTCCTTTTTTCCTATGCACCATAGTGCTAGGCGCTCCATTATTACTCTCTTGAACAGCACCCTGTAAAACAATCGAAAATCATAATGTTGATTAAACCGTCTACGTCATATTGATAACAATAACTATACAGATGCACATAAACCTCCGGACATAAACTGTATGAAATTTATTTTTGTCTGTATTTAACCGAGAAAAATATGTTAAAATTAACGAGAATATGAGTTATCTTATTTACAGAATTTAATAAATACTCAACACTAGTGCCATCCGCCAGTTTTAGATGAAAGTATTCAACATATGTTCAAGTCAACATAGATATTACATGCATGCAGGCTATAAAAAGAAATTCTCTATAAGATTCAACAACTTTATCAAAAAATATTCAAAAACTTCTACTTACAGTTTATAGCTAGTAGACCGGGTTTTTATTAACATGTATAATAGTTTCCTTTACTTCACATGCCTATGCAGCTAGAAATCTCACATAGAGAGTAAAATTAACCACATTTTCTGGGATTTCTTACATAACTCGGGTTACCGAGAGTTCATGTTCTGGAATATTCAACAGATTATTGTAAACATTTTATGATTGTATAAAATTAGATATTTGTTATAGCAGTTTTCTTCTTCAATATTTTTTTCATCAATTAGATTCTTCAGGTAGTAGATTTGAAATAGTTCAAAATATCATTACGGCTGTAGATAAGTATTAAGTTTAATTAGTCCAAACTATCAGATTACGAATTGGTAATTGGTAATTATTAATTAAATACTGCATGTTACACCTACACAACGTGTTTACCTGTATGGGCTTGTGATAAAACAGTGACCTGTAAAATATACAATTTATATATTATTACTTCTAATGGGCCAACGTTGGGCCATCGATGTTTTCTCTGTGTAAGTATTTCCCTGAAAATCAGTATTGGGCCAATGCAGAGATATCTCTGACTGAAATTTAAAGTTGGTTCAACGTTGGCCCAACCGCGGTATTTACAATACTTATTAAACATTGTTGGGATTATCCTTTGACGGTTTTCCGTCGTTGGCCCGATGACTTCCTGTTTACAGGGCTGTTACAATCCTGTTGTATTATTTAGAGAGACCTCTGTGGCCGAGTGGTTAAGATCGCTGACTTCAAACCACATGCCCCTCGTCGATGTTGATTCGAGCGTCATTTGGGACGTTGAATTCTTCCAGCAGGCTTACGGAAGGTCGGTGGTTCTAACAAAGTGCCCGCTCTTATTGTGAGAAGCAGACGAGAATTCGACCTTTCTCAGAACATACTCCATAAATGTCTAGCTGACACGGAACCCCAAGCTGAGAGGAGATGGTGCGCCCTCCCGACACTGGCATACAGCGCACCAGGTATATAAAAGAGGCCACCATAAGAAAGTCCCAGACGACGTCAGGAAGAAGGTAAATAAAGTACAACGAAATAAGTAATCAAAACACCGCGAAATTTAGCTGTTACGTTCACAAAAACAGTAGTGTATTCATCATTTAAATATTACAACCTGAAACTTTCAGCACCGCTAGAAAATAAACATAGCTCGAATTCTATAGCAATTTTGATATGATAATAGTAGAATGTTAAGCAACAATATATAGAAACAACCGATTCTTTTCTTTATATAAAATTACCTGTAATATTTCATACGGCGCGATCGTAAATAGCTATTCAGTCGTTTTTATCGTTAATAATTGTGAAATACTACGGGCATAAAATTCAGACTTTCAGATGATATCAAAAACAGAACAAAAATCTTTAATAACTTAACAACGACAGCATTTTAAAAACATAGAGTAAACAGTGTTGTCAAACAAAATTAATTTCTGTTAAATTAATGATAGCTGCTTATCGAACGAAGCGTTTAAAGTTTACAAAATTTAAATCAATCTTTGTTCTTAATTATGTCTCCCCCCTCTGGGGGAGCCATATTGTTTTTGCCCTGTCCTTCCGTCCGTCCGTCCGCCCGTCCGTCCGTACGTCACACTTCATTTCCGAGCAATAACTGGAGAACCATTTGACCTAGAACCTTCAAACTTCATAGGGTTGTAGGGCTGCTGGAGTAGACGACCCCTATTGTTTTTGGGGTCACTCTGTCAAAGGTCAAGGTCACAGGGGCCTGAACATTGAAAACCATTTCCGATTAACTAGAGAACCACTTGACCCAGTATTGAAACTTAATAGGATGATTGGTCATGAAGAGTAGATGACCCCTATTGATTTTGGGGTCACTCCCTCAAAGGTCAAGGTCACAGGGGCCTGAACATTGAAAACCATTTCCGATCAATAACTAGAGAACCACTTGACCCAGAATGTTGAAGGTCAAGGTCACAGGGACCTGAACATTGAAAACCATTTCCGGTCAGTAACTTGAGAACGACTTGACCCAGAATCTTGAAACTTCATAGGATGATTGTTCATGCAGAATAAATGACCCCTATTGTTCTTGGGGTCACTCCGTTAAAGGCCAAGGTCACAGGGGCCTGAACATTGATAACCATTTCCGATCAATAACTTGAGAACCTCTGGATCCAGAATGTTGAAACTTCATAGGATGATTGAACATGCAGAGTAGATGATCCCTATCGATTTTGGGGTCACTCTGTTAAAGGTCAAGGTCACAGGAGCCTGAACATGGAAAACCATTTCTGGTCAGTAACTTGAGAACCACTCGACCCAGAATGTTGAAACTTCATAGGATGATTGCTCATGCAGAATGAATGACCCCTATTGTTTTTGGGGTCACTCCGTTAAAGGTCAAGGTCACAGGGGCCTGAACATTGATAACCATTTCCGATCAATAACTTCAGAACCTCTTGATCCATAATGTTGAAACTTCATAGGATGATTGAACATGCAGAGTAGATGACCTCTATTGATTTTGGGGTCACTCTGTTAAAGGTCAAGGTCACAGGAGCCTGAACATGGAAAACAATTTCCGATCAATAACTTGAGAACCACTTGACCCAGAATGTTGAAACTTCTTACGATGATTGAACATGCAGAGTAGATGATCCCTATTGATTTTGGGGTCAGTCTATTAAAGGTCAAGGTCACAGGGGCCTGGTCATGTAAAATCATTTCTGGAAAATAACTTGAGAACCACTTGACCTAGAATGTTAAAACTTAATAGGATGATTGGACATGCAGAGTAGATGACCCCTTTTATTTTGAGGTCACTTGATCAAAGGTCAAGGTCACAGGAGCCTGAACAGTGACTTGAGAACCACCAGGCCAAGAGTGTTGAAATTTAGCGGGATGACTGGACATGCCAAGTAGATGATCCCTATTGCAGCCAACCATCAGTGTCTCTTTGACTTTCGCTCCTGACCCCTATTGACTTCTTGCCTATAGGACTTTGCATTGGGGGAGACATGTGCTTTTTTACAAAAGCAATTTCTAGTTTTATTATGTTGTTTTGAGCAATCCTTGCGTGTATCAGCGCTATACACTGGGCACGTTAAAGAACCAGGCTGTCTATTCGCAACGAGCTACGCTAAGTTAGCCGGACAAGCCTGTATCTGATTTCTGATCTCTCTGTCGTGGGGGCTTTGTCTCACTCTGTCCCTCTGGTCAGATCGCTCTGTGTCTGCACTGGTAGAGGATGAATTATGCGCCCTGTGTAAAGCGCCTTTGAACGTGAATTTGATCATGAAAAGGGCGCTATATAAATCTGGTATAATAATAATAATTATAAAAAGTAGAGTATAGACAGTCCGTGGACGAAGGCAGTTGTTCCCTTGGATGTCAGGAAGGGAAACCGCGGGTATCCTTGTGGATGATTACGTAAAATAATAACTTGCAGTAAACAACATTAAACATTTTCATAACATCTATTTAATATTTTTATAACATGTTTACAATTTGGAGCTTTAGACAAATTTGATCGGAAAGCAACACTTAAAACATTGCAAAAACAAATCAATTATAGCACCACCAATACGCAGACATGTTTTAAACTAACACACGGGCTTTGGATTAAGGCCCCTTTAATCATGTAAAGTACACTAATTACGATTTGGAACACATCCAGTCTAGATCTAGGATAAAGATGTTAAGCTTGCTAACATAAAGAATTCTGAGTGAGGCTCGAACCTACATCGGTGTATGGCATTCGACCACGGAGGCCCCTTGTATTTGTGTTGGACAGTGCGCACGCGCATATACTGCAATTGTGCGTATGGCACTTATAGGAGAGCCTATATCTGAAACAGCCGTCTAATGAAAGAATGCTGTGAAATAGCAAGTTAATTCTTTTTATCATTTCATTACATTCAGCAACAGAAAAAATTGAATTAATTTAAATCAGGCATGTCATTTTGACCAGTCTTGAAAAGATGACGTTAGTGGTCTTTTTAGAAAATATAAGGGACATAAATAGATACATTATTTCTGAGGAGCAGAGAAATTGAGAACACTCTTAAAAATATCTGTGAAAATTTTACAACAGTCTGTTAAAAAATGTGGGGTGGCTCATTCTACCATAAACGAGAAAAACATAATACGCTTATTTGTTAAGCGTCGATTATATGTTATTTGTTATGACATTGACTAGACTGATTCTTGCTTAGTGTCACATACGTAGAAACATTGTGTTAAACTTTCGTTAACAGTTCCCTGTCCAGCATATAGATGATCTCGCCTACCTCGGCAAAGTTGTCAGTTTGAGCCCGGGCTCGGCCTTGTGAAATTAGTTTTAAAGAAGCTATCCAACAAGCCTGCGATAGTTTCTGGTTCTTTTCATTGTGTTTCTCTACTACAAACAGACGATCTGCGGCGTTTAACATAAATTTAAATAACCGTTAAAAATGCACCATTACTGATCAAAATTTAACGACTGATCAGTTATCAACGACTTTTTGATCAAAATTTAATATTGAAATGTTGGCAGGGTCAATTTTCAACGGGGTCAAAATTTAATGTTACACCGGCCCTCCGATATTACTAGCACCTCCCCCCGGTGTCCAATTCCGTAACTGGTCCTGCACCACAGATACACAAAAGTGCGTAAAATTTTAGCAAGTTAAATGAAGGCAGTGATGATGTAGACATAAACTTTAATCTTGATAATGTAACTAACTATAATGTGGAACTCAACACCAATATCACTGAGGCAGAGATATTGACATGTATGAACAAATTAAGTAATAACAAAGCCTGTTCTGTTTATGATAATATTTTAAACGAGTACTTGAAAAATTCCAAAGAGGTAATGTTGCCAGTACTTTGTAAATTGTTTAATCTTATTTTTGATACATCAATTATCCCAGATTCATGGTGTAAGGGAGTAATATTTCCAATTTATAAAAAGAAAGGTGATGTCAATGACCCAGATAATTATCGTGGAATTACCATCCTAAGTTGTCTGGGCAAGTTATTTACTAGTGTACTAAATAATAGGTTAAACAATTTCTTGGAATCAGCAGGACAACTTTGTGAAGAACAAGCAGGTTTTCGAAAACATTATGGCACTGTTGACCATATTTTTTTCACTAAAATTATTAATTGATTTTTATTTAAGTAAAATTGTCGTCTTTATTGTGCTTTTATAGACTATAAGAAAGCTTTTGATTCTGTTAGTCGAGTTTGTTTATGGAGGAAGTTACTTCAACATAATGTTGATGGAAAAAATTTTAAAGTTATATACTCAATTTATGACCAAGCAAAATCTTGTGTTAAAAGCAGTCAAGGTCTCTCAAATTTTTTCATTAGTGCAACTGGAGTTCGACAGGGTGAAAATTTATCACCAATACCTTTTTCTATTTTTCTGAATGATTTAGTGTCCTTTATGACACATTTTTACAAAGGACTAACAACTCTATCAAATGATGTTAAAGAGTTTTTAAGTGATGATACTACTGAAGTGTTTTTCAAATTATTTTTATTACTCTATGCAGATGACACTGTACTTTTGCTGAGACACCAAATGAGCTACAAACATCTTTAAACCCAATATCAGAATATTTTGATATGTGGAAACTGACTGTTAACTCTAGGAAAACTAAAGTTGTTGTTTTTTCTCGAGGTAAAGTGAGAATAAAACCAGTTTTCCGTTATAATGGTGAAGTACTTGATATTGTTGATAATTTTAGTTATCTAGGCATAAAGTTCAATTATAATGGTAATTTCCACGAGACGAAAAAACATTTAGTAGATCAGGCTACAAAAGCTATGTATTCTCTGTTGAGAAAAGCAAGAAAACTTCAAGTCAGTATTGATTTACAGTTACTGTATCTATTACATTTAAATCTATCTAAATACATCTATTTGAAACAGTGATAATGCCTATATTTTTGTATGGATCTGAGGTGTGGGGTAGCAGTGATATTAGTTTAATTGAAACTTTTCAACTAAAATTTTAAAGATGTTACTAAAAGTTAAAAAAAATCCACGCCAAATGTTATGGTATTTGGTGAACTAGGGACTTTGCCCATTAATGTTATTGTCAAAAATAGAGTACTTAATTACTGGTGCAAGGTTATTGAAAGTAAAACTGATAAGATCAGCCATATTCTGTATAAGCTTCATATTCATGATGTATATTGTTGCTCTTGGATTTCATATGTTAAGAATACATTAGAACAACTTGGATTTGCAGAATATTGGATTAATCAGTCAGTTCCTTCGCCACTTTATTTTCGTAATATTATTAAGCTTAGATTAAAGGATAAGTATATACAAACTTGGGCCAGAATGGTTCAAAACTCAAGAAAATGTGAGCGTTATAAAATATTCAAGACAGTCTTTAAATTTGAAGACTATTTGAAATTGTTACCATCAAATCTTGCATTATCCTTATGCCATTTTAGGTGCCGTAATAATAAGTTGCCTATTGAAAAGGGTAGCCTATATTTCTTAATATTGTCCATGTGTAATGAATGCAACATTGGGTGATGAGTGTCATTATATTTTTGATTGTCCTTTTTTTTAATCTGGATAGACAGAAATACATTCCAATTCATCACCAGATTTCAAGTGATAATAATTTTCAATGTTTGTTTCAAAGTTGTGATGAAACCCTTCTCCTGAAGTTGGCATTATTTACACAAAAAGTTATGTATGTTACTCAGTGAATCTGTTAATCTGGTGCTACTGCAGTAGTCAGAAATTATTGATTTACGTCAGATATGCATATATCTTCCGTTAAATACCTACAGTAAGATACAGTATCTGCTACGTATTTTTTACATGTATACGTTTTGTTTTATGTACATGTATTTGCATGTAAATGTTGCCTTTAAAAGGCTTATACCCATATGGGCCTAGTTCCTGAATAAAATCTGAAACTCGGAGTTACTCCCCTTTAGTGGAGACCGCCATTTGTTCGCGAAACATTGCAGAAGAAACTTTTGAAAGTTCTCAAAGTGATTACCGGCAGGTATTGTACTGTTCCGTATGCCAAGTAACTGAAGTAGAAGTCACACCATACATACAGTACTGAACTGCGTGTTGAACTAATTTTAAAGTATGAGCATCCATTGAATATCCTCGCCATCTTCTTCTTCTTCTTTGTCTTTATCCTCCCGTATGGAAGAACCGTGAATTCACGTGTCAATATCAATAATAATAATAAACTGTCCACAAAGTTCCCTGATTTTGGTTAAACCAACACCCAAGAATAAGCACATCCACCAAAATTGTACATGTATATGATTGCTTGTTTCAATTCTCAAGTAAAGGAAAAAAAATTTCTATGGTGGTTTCTCACCGGAAGCTCGGATGTCAGGGTACTTTCTTTTAGGTTTATTAATAGTAGTATGCTGCCTATAACGACTACTATGCAGGGCACATATCAATCTCTTACACTGAAATTCTAGTTTTGCAAGTCTTTCCAGTTTCACACCGTGAAACAGATGTGTACAGTCAATAATAACTTGTAACTTTTCTTCAGTGACCAGGTTACACCATTGTTGCTTAAGTTGCAGAGAGTTAAATTCAAATTCAATATCGCAGACAATCGGTTGACGAATGGGTTGTAAATAATCACAACGAAGTATAAAATGTTCCAATGTCTCAGACTCTTCATTACACATGAGGCAGACAGGATTAATCTGATTTTGGTTGAATACTGCTCTATTACTTTGTAATATGTACGTTCCAGATGCAATTTTCAATTTCACAGGAAATCTTGTGATATCATGAGACGAATTTAGTGGAATCCTAACCAAGGGATGAGGTTTGCCAGGTTGAAATAACTCGCAGTTTAAGAACTTCAAACTTTTACTGTAACTTGCTAGAGAGAGTATTTGGTCTTTCCAATATTCATTTACAACCTTATTGACAGTCTTTTTCCATGATAACTTCTGAATTGGATGTTCAAGTAGTCCATCAATATTTGGTAGATGATATAACCAGAAAATTGTCTTAATCTCAATAAACCAACTGTTACTTTTCATAGATTTAACACACAGTTGTCTTTTAGCAATGGCTTTTTCGACTGACTGGTCGTTTTGTAAACAAATGTTATTGAACAGAACCAATGCTTTTTTATGTATTTGTGCTTCAACCGGTAAAAATCCAGACAGAATATAGACTGCAGAATCAGTGGTATTGTTTGGTATAGATAAAATGTGTTTCAAGAGTCTCCTTTGATACTTCTCCAACCGTTCCAAGTCTGTTTTCTTTGGAAATATCACCTCAAGACCATAAGTTAATACCGGACTGACATATAACTGTATTAAGTGTAACATTGAACAAAGGTCCAAGCCATTATGACCATGTAAACCCGAAGGCATAAAACTGTATACTGTCCTTCTAGCCTTTGAAATGTTGTTATCAACGTTATCACAACTAGTTGCGCTGATTGTAACTGACCTCTTGATCCCCAGATGTGTAGAAGACTTAACATTCTTAATCTCATTATTGTAAACAGTATATGTTCCAGTTGAAAGATTGTTTTTCCCGGATTTCCGAGGGTGTACCCTTAGGGCTTCAGTTTTCTTTGGTTGAAGCGTATACCTTTCCATGTTTGAAAATTGTTCAGCTGTGCTGATTAAAACTCGGGCGTGATCAGTTAAACTTGAATTTAGAGTGATGTCATCAGCACATGCACTGGCATTACATCTGACAGTTCCAATGCGTGAACCAGTTTCAGTTGCTTCTAACGTCTTCAACAGGGGATTAACATAAACCTTATATAAATCTGCACTTAAAACTCCACCTTGTCTCACGCCTTGTTTCACATTGAAGACATCTGTAACCCTATTATGCCATTTAACTACACTAGAAGTTTCCTCATGAAGACTCTTTAAAAGTGCCCAATGTTTGTCTTGTATACCAATTTGATACATCCGGCGTAAAAGATGGTCATGGGATACAACATCAAACGCAGATTTAGCATCCAGAAAAATAAAATCAATGGGGATATTGTCATCTTTGGAGTTCCTGGCAATTTCCTCAACAATAATAGCTGCATGAAGTGGAGAAGTATTCTTTGTAAAACCACGCTGATACGGACTTTGACAGATGTCAATCAATGGGGCTATACGCTGCTTTAATATAGATTCTATAATTTTCACGATCACTGGTAGAACAGTTATACACCTGTAGTTTGACACATCATTACATGGTCCCTTATTCTTGTAGACAGGAGACAGGACACCAATTTTCAGAACAGATGGAACATCACCCTTATCGAAAATAGAGTTAATAATCTGAAGCAACATCACATGAAGATCTTCTCCGCCAAACTTAATGCTTTCAATTGACAAATCATAAAAATCAGTGGCTTTGCCAACATTAATGGAACAAATTGCATTTTTCAGTTCGCACATACTAACAGGATTGACTTTTTTATCAGAAACAATCTCTTGTATTTGGATAATTTCTTCTTCAACCATTTTATGGTATTCACTGTCAAAATTCTCAGCTTCACTTTCAACAGCCAGGGTTTGGAAATGTTCATAAAAACCATCAATCACAGAAGCAGTACCACTGTATTCAACCCCATTTACATGTAGTGAGTCCAAATCATCAGAGGATTTACATTTTTGCTTATTTACCAGTTTATTAAACAACTTTGGATCTTTGAACCGAGTGTTCAGAATTTCTTCTTGCTCAAGTTTCTTACGTCTTGCCCGTTCAATCCTACATTTAGACCTAAATAACTTCTTATGTAATTTCATTGCATAAAACCGTGGGTCGTTTGGTTCCCATGGTCTACCTCCTGCGTTCCATGCTTTATACGATTTCCGTAACAGCTGAAGTGCTTCAGAAATATCCTTATTCCAGACTCTCAATTTTGGTTTAGAATTCAGTTTTTTGGGTTTAGCTTTAAAATTCATCATGGTATTTTTAATGACTTCCATGAATGATATGATAAACTTAGAAAAACTTGTCGGATCCTTAAAGTCCATGAATTTAAGGTCATGTAGATTTTGTGTAATCATGGCTGCATATTCTTCCTTATCTATTTTATCCCATTTAATTCTTGGGGTATAGCATTTCACTTCTTTTTTATTTTCAGCTTTTGTGAATGAACAATATACAGCAATTGCTATAGGGTAATGGTCAGAACAGTTAGTAGCAATATCCTTCAACACTATCTTTGTACCAAAAGAGTCATTGGCCAAAGGTTTCAAAAAATAGTCAATTTCAGTACAATCATCACCTCTTGGATTTACGTAAGATTTACCACTAACGTCAAATTCCAATAACAAGTGTTCCATAAATTCAAACATAAGATCAGAGCGCTTATCTTTACCATAATTACCATTCTTTGATAAATCTACATTCAGGTCTCAACCTATCAACATACTGTGACTGTTCCTGTATTTTAAACAGATACTACGCAATAATTCTAAATTATCTTCAAAACTAGAGTCAGAGTAGGCTGTTCCTCTCGAAGGCATATAGACAGAGATAAATACTATATTATGTGATTCTGACTTAAATTCAATACAAATAATCCTCTCATTACCATCAGGAAGCACTGTTACTAATTTATCAATGTCAATGCTCCATAATATTGCAACTCCGCCATAACCCCGAGGCATTTGTATAGGAGGAATTGGATCAAAATAATCACAGCCTCTACCTACATATTTAACTTCCCCCCCCCCCCCCCCCAGTTCACCCAGGAGATATTGCTCACACTGAAAAAGCCAAGTTTCTTGCAGTAATAAAATGTCTGATTTTGAACAGAGTTCGCGTATAGCTTCTACATTAGATTTCACATTTTTACAATTATACGAACTAACTTGCAATACTTGATTGTTTAATTTCACTATGTCTTGTATCTGAGTCCCTGGCCTATCTCTAAAAAAGAGTTCAAACTCTTTCTTTCATTTCCGTTACTAATAACCTGGACAGAAGGTTGATTTGTGCTATTTAAAGCGGTTGTTCTAGTCTGTAGATGATCAGACCGATGAGTTTTCCCTTGTTGTGGATGACCATTCAGTTGATCCTTACTTGAACTAGATTCATGACCTGATTTAGTGCTTTGCTTCTTTGAATCCTGTTTATATAATATTTGACCAGTTAAAGCTACATCTAACTTGTCTTTTGGAACTGAAATCTCACCCAGCAGTTTGTGCGGAATTGTCAGTTTTACATTCTCAGTGTTAGGAGTATCAGCTTTCTACTTCTTCCATAAGAATGTCTTTAGCAGGATGCATCGAGATTGCTCTGCATGTGGGGATAAGTATTTCCTTAGCACATAATTTACAGTTGAAGGGTTTTTCAGAGGCAGACTCAATTATTTCAATGCTTTCTTTAGAGAGCTTTGCACATCTATAGTGGATCCAATGTTTACCAGATTCACAGAACACACTCTTAGTTCTACAGTTTTTTCCACATTTAAAACACGCAATACTACAGTCATTGTTTGCATCTATGTCACATGGAGAGGCGTATAATTCATTGCGGTTAGGAATGGTACTTGATTTGGACGATGTCGAGTTCCTATGTAAAAATTTCTGGATTTCACTAGCTAACAGACTGTTCATGCTATTTATATTTACTGGTCTACCTTCAAACGTTGCGGACAATATAATATCTTGAATAACTTTCAAATGACTTTCAACAAATTCAACTGCATTTTTGCCATTGACAAGAAATCTACTAGATGTCGGATAGATATTGACTGTATAAGAACTGTCAGTTTTAATACAATAATGCACAATGTTCTTTTTAGTTTTATCAGTACCCTGAGTAACACAAGCACCCGTATTACTAAAGAAAATCAAAATGGCTTCTTTCAAAAGTTCAAATGTGGTTGCATCTGCTTCAATTACAATATCACGACCATCATTTTTATAATCAATCACAAGACTTTCAGTTCGCTTTGCAGCCTCCAGCTTTTTGTACAAGGATTTCTCTACATTTAACTGATATTTGAATGTTTTAGCTCCCTCTGTCTGTAAACGTGTAGATTCCTTATTACTACTACTTCCCTTTGTCACAAGTGCCATCATGTACTAGCTGTGCAATATATCAAGTGCACCAATAAAATCAAAACAGCTAAAAGTCAGTAAAATTATGGCGGCACACAATCTAGTATTCAAAGTCACCACTGAAAAATTCAGCTAAAACTTGGTAGTTAAAAAGTCATAAAAGTTCTTCAAAAAGCCTATAATACATCTTACAGTACTGGTCGGGGGCCACCAACCGGACACTTTTAGAGGTTTTTCGCCATTTTCTCTTTCATTTCCTTCATTACAACTGTGAAATTTCACATGAACATAGTTAGGTGCACACTTAAGAAGAAGACTTAATTTGTTTACCCCTAACGAATGATTAATGCCCTTTCCAGGGCCGAATGTAGGGTCAACTGAACTATTTACTTTCACTGCTTGGCAGTACCATATATCTGGACAGTTTTTTTACAACTTATGGGAACCTCTGTACTGATGACATTTTGCTATGTGATGTGAAAACGAGTCAAAGTATTCATTATTGGCCTGAAAGATACAAATTGTATTCAGATTTTTGTGCGTGGAAAACTGCTATATGATAGTAAGAAATGCAGTGCGGATTTCCAAATCCCCCCATGATAGTTTCATGCTTCAGTATGAATGACGAAATCAAAAAATGAAATTTCCTCCTCAAGAAGTTATTTTTTGTCAGATATAATTCCACATCATTGTTTAAAATCAAATGTGTGTTGACTTATAAAAGATTGCTAAAAATACAGCAAAATTTAACAGCTACGAAACTGTCCGGTTTGGTGGTCGTCCGGATTTGGTGGCCCCCGACCAGTACAGGGCCGTAGGTACCGGGGAGGGGCACAAATTTTAGAAAATTATGATTTTGACTCTGGTTATAGCTTGTTCATCTGACCATGGTGTTCATCCACCGCCCCCCACCCCCCCTCCCTCCCCCCTCCCACAAAATGGCGGCTGTGCATGGTTTTTTAGTAGCTTGTTTATTTTTAACTTTTTATACAAGAACAGTCGTTTTTATCGAAGTCAACCAGCCAGAAAGAAGTTTTAAGTTTTATCATGCTGGAGATATGATTATTCTAGATTTTAAACCTACAAGAGATATTTTTACCTTTGAGTTAAGGGGACGCATACTTTGAAATTAGAAAAAAGTGGGTGGGGTATGACAAAATTTACCTGCAAAAAAAGTACAAGATTTTGGTACATGAAATGGATACAGTTTCAACTGTTATAAGTACACAAAGGATTGCTCACTAAAATAAAAATGAGAAAAACTGAAACAAGAAAGTTATTGTTGAATTACATAAGACTTATTGTGTACATTCAAAGTCAACAATTAATACTTTTTTGTGCGAAGATAATAGTGCCTCCATCACCTACAGCTTTGCAGCTACCTCAGAACTGGATGTTCCCACCACCACCATCACCACTAGGTCCATCACCACCATCACCATTGTCATCTGGGTTTGACATTTCCAGACACGGCTCTGCTGACACGACCATGTATGCTGAACAGTAAGTGAGTTTTGAATTATAATATTTGCATAGAATGTGATCTAAATTAGATATTTTATTTAAAAAAAAATTGTCATTATGAGGTAACAGTATTTCCAGTGTAATGAATAATTCAATTCATTCTACAAAAATAATAACAACAAATTAGATTAATCATTTCTAACAATATTTGACTTATTATGAGGTCCCTAATATATATTATTTGTTTTCAGCTCTGTGGCAGGCCCTGAGGGAGGTGTTCCCCAGTAGTAAGCTTAAGGGTTGTGCATTCCACTGGTCACAGGTGAGTACATTTATTTCTCAAGGTGCATTAAAACTTATTGAAGTCAGTCTGTTTGTTTATGAAGGCAGGGATTGGTCTAACTTAGTATTTTATAGCTGATAAGTTTGTTTACTTAAAATAATTGTTCCATTTTAATTGTATAGTATATTATAATTGATATCAAATGTCACTTGAAATTATTTGTAAAATTTAGAATATTGATATGACAGTGACTAATATCAAATGCACAAATTTTGGAGTCAATGCAAACAAATTTGATACTTTGCAGGCTGTACAGAAGCACGTCGGAGAGTTTGGTCTCGCCAGAACATACAGAGAATGCCAGTCAGTACACAGTCTGATACGCAAGTTATTGGCACTGCCGTTCCTCCCTGCAGCAGACATTAAACGGGCCTTCAGGAAACTACAAGAGCAGGCGGAAGACAGTTCTGAACAAGTCCAGGACCTCTTCACTTATGTAAGCGACGAGTGGCTTGAAAGCTCTAAGTGATCTGAAGATGAATGGTCTGTGTACCGTCAGACCATCCGTACCAACAATGACACAGAGGGTAAGTGAATGTTATCTTAGACTGCATACAAAACCGCAACTTAATAGTTTGATTAAGTGCCTATTTCTGTACAATCTAATATATTCAGTATCATAATGATAATGATGATGATGATAATAATGATGATGATGACTATTTGAACAACCAGAGTCAAGCATGCCTGCTGGGGCCATTTTACCAATAGTAATAACAAATTTTAACAAGAGCTGTCCATAAGACAGCCAAGCTCGACTATTCGAAATATTGTCACAGAAGCTGGAAATTATTACCCAAAATGTTAAATATCAAAAGAGTTTTAAGTTCAAAAGGGGACATATCAGAGTTATGGGACTTGATGCTATCAACTAGTTTTATAACCCCGAAGAAACATGTTAAGTTTCAATTCAATATCTGCATTAGTTTTGGGGATAGTAACTTGCATGTAAAACTTTAACCAGAATTTTCTAAGTCCAAAAGGGGGCATAATTTGCTCAAAATACATGTTAAGAGTTATGGAACTTGACCCAGTGAGGTAGGTAATTGATCTAGAAAAAGAATAAATAAGTTCCAAATCTATATGCCTTTTAGTAATAGCTGTATGTACTTGCACGCAAAACTTTAACCAGAATTTTCTAAGTCCAAAAGGGGGCATAATTTGGCCAAAATACATGCCAGAGTTATGGGACTTGACCCAGTGAGGTAGGTAATTGATCTAGAAAAAGAAAAAATAAGTTTCAAATCTATATGCCTTTTAGTAATAGCTGTATGTACTTGCACGCAAAACTTTAACCAGAATTTTCTAAGTCCAAAAGGGGGCATAATTTGGCCAAAATACATGCCAGAGTTATGGGACTTGACCCAGTGAGGTAGGTAATTGATCTAGAAAAAGAAAAAATAAGTTTCAAATCTATATGCCTTTTAGTAATAGCTGTATGTACTTGCACGCAAAACTTTAACCAGAATTTTCTACGTCCAAAAGGGGGCATAATTTGGCCAAAATGAAGGTCAGAGTTATGGGACTTGGTGCTATCAACTAGTTTTATAACCCCGAAGACACATGTGAAGTTTCAATTCAATATCTGCATTAGTTTTGGAGATAGTAACTTGCATGTAAAACTTTAACCAGAATTTTCTAAGTCCAAAAGGGGGCATAATTTGCTCAAAATACATGTTAGAGTTATGGAACTTGACCCAGTGAGGTTGGTAATTGACCTAGAAAAAGAATAAATAAGTTTCAAAGCTATATGCCTTTAAATGATAGCTGTATGTACTTGCATGCAAAAACTTAACCAAGGTGTGATGCCGACGCCGACGCCAGGGTGAGTAGAATAGCTAGACTATTCTTCGAATAGTCGAGCTAAAAAGTATATGAACAAATAAATAAAAACTTTATTCGTAACAAGTAGACAAAGACTGTGGCTTTTAAAATGCAAAACAGACAGTTAATTTGACTGTTTTTAATTTTATGTTGTAATGTATAGGGAAATTGTTATAATTTCAGGGTGGCACCGAAAACTGAACACAAAGGCCGGCAGAGGGAAGGTCAAGACCTACCGCCTTCTGGAGATCCTCCTTGTAGAATCTAAGTTGGTGAATCTAGAAGTGACCAGACTTCTTGAAGGAAGTACATCCCGTCGATGTCGTCTCAGTGATGAATGGTTGTTTGATTTATGGGACCAGTATGATAACCATGACATTGTGTGTGAAGAATTCCTTGGAAATGTGGGAAAATACTATGGACAGTTTTAGGTGATAAGGAGATGTCTTGTGACCAACATTAACTGTGCCACTGTGTCTGATGAAGTTTGAAACTTGCCCAACTGAGTTGTGATAGGTGTATTAGCTTGCTATGTGAATAAGTCATGTAAATAAATGTATTGTTTTTTCATGTGATTTATGAATATCTAAATAAACTAGTTGATGTCAGAGGTAATACTTTACAAACACAGGCTCGCACACACACATACATGCATGTACAACACAACACAAACACAACACAGTACATACATACATACAACTTAAGTACACACACGCACACACACACCACTTGGAATGAACAAAACACAAAATACAACAGAATACACTTGAAATAGCTTTACTGTGATTTTAATAGTGTAATGTACCCTTTAGCTCGACTTTTCGAAGAATAAAGTAGAGCTATTGCACTCGCCCCGGCGTCGGCGTCGCCGTTGGTTAAACTTTCAAACTTAAAGTTTTTTGATAAAGTCAAATATCTTTCTTACTATAAATGCTATTGACTTGAAACTAAAAATAGTTATTTACCGGTACTATCAAAGTCTACACCATGAGAAACAATCCCCATTACTCTGCTTTAAATTTTGATGGAATTATGCCTCTTTTTTAACTTAGAAATTTTGGTTAAAGTTTTTGATAAAGTCAAGTCAAATATCTGTTACTATCAAGGCTATTGACTTGAAACTTAAAATACTTATTTACCATCCCTGGAGAAACAATCCCCATAACTCTGATTTGAATTTTGACATAATTATGCCCCTTTTTAACTTAGTATTTTGGTTAAAGATTTTGATAAAGTCAAATATCTCTGTTACTATCAAAGCTTTTGGCTTGAAATTTAAAATACTTACCATTAAAGTCTACACCAGAAGAAACAATACCCATAACTCTTATGCCCCTTTTTAACTTAGAATTTTTTGTTAAAGGTCAATATCTTTGTTACTATTAGAGCTTTTGACTTGAAACTCTAAATAGTTATTTACAATCAAGGTCTACACCAGGAAACACAATTCCCATAACTCTGATTAGAGTTCTGTCCCTTTTTAACTTGGAATGTTTTTTTTACTGGCAAAGCTCTCATTTAGAGTCAAGCACTGTCTTATGGACAAAGTCGAGCGCGCTGTCTTACGGACAGCTTTTGTTTTTTAGATAGTCTCTTGTAATTCTATATAGAATGGCCATTTACTGATGATATATATGATTTTTATTGTTTGTATATATGTATAAAATGGATGAGACTCAAATAAAATAATATAAAAAAGTAAACATCATACCCAGTTGTAATTTATTGTCTAGAAGGTATATTACATGAAATACTATTGCTTGTGTTTTGAATACATTTTATGATATATCTACAGATATCATATCTATACAGATACTCAATCAATTGCTTGGGGTGAATCAAGAATTAGTTTGTTGAAATTTCCAAATATTCATTAAATGCAACACTAGACAAAGTATTGAAATCAAAAGAAATAATTCCTTTAAAAACCACTCCTATTAAAGGGAGATAATTACAAAATTTCATAAAAAGTAATAAAATACATATTTCCAATATAGATACAACTCTATGTTATAAATGTTTAATTCCTTAAATGAATCTATAAAAGAATATGTGAAGACTGAAACATGTCATAAATTGTTGCTAAAATGTGTTTGACGATCTTTAATGATATTAAATGACATACAAAGGCAACATCTGAAATGATCCATTTACATGTCATCAGACTAAATAATCACCTGTAAAAATAATTAAAATCAGTATATTTTATATATACTCAAATAAACAGCTTTTATATATTTCTGGATGACATGTCATATATTTACATTAAGTTTTTACAGTCATAATTTTCACAAAATATCAACAGATGAAATAATAATTGCATAAAATAAATTATGTAAGTGTATAATAATTCAATCTATTAAACAATATAATAATATGATTAAAAGAAACACAAAAAAAAATGGGGGTGATCCGTCATCTTCTATTTTGGGGTGATTTGTCTCTTTGGGGTGAAATGTCATCCTATTTTTTGGGGTGAAATGTCATCGGGGTGAGATGTCTGTCATTCTTCACCTTGTCCAAACATTTATCAATCTCCTACAGATTCTAATTTAAAGAAAGAATGTGAAATAAGTTCACTGTCTTGCTTTTCATTTCGCATATGTAAGCTAAAACACATTATTTAGTTTGTTTACAAAGTAGTGCATAAGAAAAGATACGGTGGTCAAGGAATGCCACATTCCAAAACTTAAAGAGTATATTCCCCTTAATACATTAAACATTTATCGTCACAGAAGTCTAGTGGCTTACAATAAGGGCCTAGAAATGTTGCCATTATTAATTTTTATGCCCCCGAAGGGAGGCATATAGTTTTTGAACCGTCTGTCGGTCTGTCAGTCTGTCTGTCGGTCTGTCGGTCTGTCAGTCTGTCCGCAGTTTTCATGTCCGGTCCATATCTTTGTTATCGATGGATGGATTTTCAAATAACTTGGCATGAATGTGTATCACAGTAAGACATGTCGCGCGCAAGACCCAGGTCCGTAGCTCAAAGATCAAGGTCACACTTAGACGTTAAAGGATAGTGCATTGATGAGCGTGTCCGGTCCATATCTTTGTCATCAATGGATGGATTTTCAAATAACTTGGCATGAATGTGTACCACAGTAAGACGACGTGTCACGCGCAAGACCCAGGTCCGTAGCTCAAAGGTCAAGGTCACACTTAGACGTTAAAGGTCATTTTTCATGATAGTGCATTGATAGGCGTGTCCGGTCCATATCTTTGTCATTCATGCATGGATTTTAAAATATCTACGCATGAATGTGTGACACATTAAGACGACGTGTCGCGCGCAAGACCCAGTTCCGTAGGTCAAAGGTCCTAAACTCTAACATCGGCCATAACTATATATTCATTCAAAGTGCCATCGGGGGCATGTGTCATCCTATGGAGACAGCTCTTGTTAACTTGGTATTCATGAACTACAATGCACTTAAATATCAAAACACATTCAACAAACTTTTGAAAATGTATTGTCTTAAAAATCCCTAAAATAAGGTATGGAATTTGGTTGAGAGGTCCAATCAATGTGTACATGTGCAAAAGTAACATTCTACTCTTGTTCACAAAACTTACTAATACACAGCAGGAGTGTCAATGATCAAAACTTGACGAATATACAGTTATCCTCACTTTAATGTCATTTATAATTTGTCCTTGAATTCTCCACCATACTTTTCATAACTCTGTTTGCACGAGAATGCTGTCATTCACGTAAAAAAATGGGGTCAAATAAGTTGTAAATGCAATATCATCTAAACGTAATTAATGGATTATGCAGTTCAAGATAAACTTTATCTCATAACGTAACGAACATGTATAATGTTGTAACTGTACTTACACTGATTTAAGTAGCAATCGGTTTATAAGTGACTTTATTGATTCATTTTGTGTTTTGTTATTGTTGTCAAAAAGTATAACGGAAGTGCCTCACAACTGAAGCGGAAACCAGTTTGATGCGCAAAGTAGTCCACTATAAGTAATATTTTTTGATAAATGTCCACACAAATTAATAATTTTCTAATATTAAAGACGAATATCTGAATAGGATTCATTATTTGATAAGAAATTATAATCAGCGACATGTTTTTTTTAAAAATCTTACACGTGCTGACACCTAAGTTGTCTCCGGTTGTTTATTAGAGTTACCTTTCGTCCGGCGCAGTAATACATTTGCAGTGAATCGCCGAGAAGTCGTGGGAAAATTAAAAACCATGTAAATAAACTAAAATTAGCCACCTTTTCAAGATGAATTTCAAGTGATCGACATTATGCATTTAACCCGCCTGACCTGTGTAGCATCTTAGATATCTGTTCTAAGGTATTCATTGTGTAGAATGTCATGTTATGCCCTTGCAATGCTAATCCCACTCTGATTTTTTTGTTTACATTTTTTATCAATGAAAAATATGGCGTCCATCCCGAGCTGAAATGACATGGCGTTAAATTTTTACATGTTTAAGCAAACCCCGTGTGTTAGAAAGAAAATTTCATCCCTTCAACATTACTTGGAACACTGTTATTGTAAAAAACCTGTTTTTTCCTTATACAAAAGCTTAATACTTTGTGTTGAATGTACTTTCAAAAAGACCTCTGTTTTCCTATTACATTCATAGTACTGCATCCTTATCCACAAAGTACGGAATATTACAGGTGTCCATCAGTATCATATCAGTTTAGGAATATGTTTTTAGCTCACCTGAGCAATGCTCAGGTGAGTTTTTCTGATCGCTCGATGTCCGGCGTCTGTCGTCCGTCGTCTGTCGTCTGTCGTCTGTCAACATTTAGCTTGTGTATGCGATAGAGGCTGTATTTTTCAATTAATCTTTATGAATATTGGTCAGAATGATAACCTTGATGAAATCTAGGCCGAGTTCGAAAATGGGTCATCTCGGGTCAAAAACTAGGTCACTAGGTCAAATCAAAGAAAAACCTTGTGTATGCGATAGAGGCTGTATTTTTCAATTAATCTTCATGAATATTGGTCAGAATGATAACCTTGATGAAATCTAGGCCGAGTTCGAAAATGGGTCATCTTGGGTCAAAAACTAGGTCACTAGGTCAAATCAAAGAAAAACCTTGTGTATGCGATAGAGGCTGTATTTTTCAATTGATCTTCATGAATATTGGTCAGAATGATTGCCTTGATGAAATCTAGGCCGAGTTCGAAAATGGGTCATCTCGGATCAAAAACTAGGTCACTAGGTCAAATCAAAGAAAAACCTTGTGTATGCGATAGAGGCTGTATTTTTCAGTTAATCTTCATGAATATTAGTCAGAATGATAACCTTGATGAAATCTAAGCCGAGTTCAAAAATGGGTCATCTCGGGTCAAAAACTAGGTCACTAGGTCAAATCAAAGAAAAACCTTGTGTATGCGATAGAGGCTGTATTTTTCAGTTATTCTTAATGAATTTTGGTCAGAATGATAACCTTGATGAAATCTAGGTCGATTTCGAAAATGGGTCATCTCGGGTTAAAAACTAGGTCACTAGGTCAAATCAAAGAAAAACCTTGTGTATGCGCTAGAGGCTGTATTTTTCAATTGATCTTCATGAATATTGGTCAGAATGATTGCCTTGATGAAATCTAGGCCGAGTTCGAAAATGGGTCATCTCGGGTCAAAAACTAGGTCACTAGACCAAATCAAAGAAAAATCTTGTGTATGTGATAGAGGCGGTATTTTTCAATTGGTCTTCATGAATTTTGGTCAGAATGATAACCTTGATGAAATTTAGGCCGATTTCGAAAATGGGTCATCTTGGGTCAAAAACTAGGTCACTAGGTCAGATCAAGGAAAAACCTTGTGTATGCGATAGAGGCTGTATTTTTCAATTGATCTTCATGAATTTTGGTCAGAATGATTACCTAGATGAAATTTAGACCAAGTTCGCAAATGGGTCATCTGGGATCAAAAACTAGGTCACTAGGTCAAATCAAAGAAAAACCTTGTGTATACAATAGAGGCTGTATTTTTCAACTGATCTTCATGAAATTTAGCCAGAATGATTACCTTGATAAAATCTAGGCCGAGTTCGAAAATGGGTCATCTGGGATCAAAAACTAGGTCACTAGGTCAAATCGAAGAAAAACATTGTGTATGCAATAGAGGATGTATTTTTCAATTGATCTTCATGAAATCTGGTCAGAGTGATTGCCTTGATGAAATCTAGGTTGAGTTTGAATATGGGTTATCTGAGGTCAAAAACTAGGTCACTAGGTCAAATTAAAGAAAAATCTTGTGTATGCGATAGAGACTGTTTTTTTCAATTGATTTTTATGAACTTTGGTCAGGATGATTGCCTTGATGAAATGTAGGTCGAATTTGAATATGGGTCATCTGAGGTCAAAAACTAGGTCACTTGGTCAGATCAAAGAAAAAACTTGTGTATGTGATAGAGGCTGTATTTTTCAATTGATCTTCATGAATTTTGGTCAGAATGATTGCCTTGATAAAATCTAGGTCGAGTTTGAACATGGGTCATCTAGGGTCAAAAACTAGGTCATATCTAAGAAAATGCTTGTTTTATCGCAAGAGACCAATTTTTTGGTCCAATCTTATTGAAAATTGGTCAGAATATTTGTTTCCATGAAATCACTAGGTCAGACATGTTTTACACTGTTATGGTGTGTTTCTTAGGTGAGCGACCTAGGGCCATCTTGGCCCTCTTGTTTATTTTCCCACCATCGATTTCTTGAATATGCACCCCTTCTGCATTTCTGTATGAACTGTGAATGTAGCAATATGCGTCCCCTTAATATTGTACCTTTCGCCACCACTTCTTAAAGTTGGACTCAGTCACTTCGTACCTTCAATGAGAACTGTTGTGAATCTGCAGAAATACTATGCTACTACAAATTCAAGATTTGTGTTTCTAATTTTTCTACTGCAAAGCGGAGACGTGCATCCTCACCCAGGACCGGGAAACGTAGATTATGTTTTAACTGACAATAAATTTGGAACATCAACAAAGAGGACAGGGAGACAACCCAAATTTCCGTGTTCGGTTTGTGCAAAAGGTGTAACTTAGTAAAGCTGTTAGCTGTGACATTTGTGAAGTATGGACTCATATAAAATGTTCGGGAAATATAGATGATGTAAAATACTCAAACTTGATTCAAAGTAATACATCATTTAATTTTTTATGTCAGAAGTGTACTTTTATTAACTTACCTTTTAACCAGTGTGAAGAACTGAACAGTTCCTTCCAAGGAGTTGATGATCATCAAGGATATCAAGGTTGTTTTACTGAATCTTGTCACAAATTTAACTGCTTTGAACAAAAAGGGCTACATTTTATACATTTTAACCCTAGATCGCTCTTACCTAAATTATCAGAAGTGAAACTTTTAACCTCAGAATTTAGATTTGCTGTTTTAGCTTTCTCAGAAACGTGGTTGGATAATTCTATCACTGACTCAGAAATTCATATCGAGGGCTACAATGTGATCAGGAGGGACCGGGATAGACTAGGTGGTGGGGTGTGCTTATACATACATGAGGACCTGGCGTTCACCGAAAGACGTGACCTGGAAAAAGACAATCTGGAAGCTGTTTGGGCTGACATTTTATTGCCAAAAACTAAACCTATTTTAATAGGGTCATGTTACAGACCACCTAAACAAACGGATTTTGTGGAAATTTTTGAATCTGTTCTATCTTTGTTTAGATCTGATATCAAATGGTATATTCTCGGTGATTTTAATATTTGTTTTTTACAAGTGAAATCAGACCTATATAAAAAATGATGTAAGTTCTTAATATCTTTAACTTGAAACAGATTGTTAAGGGCCCTACCAGAATCTCATCTACTTCTTCTAGTCTGCTAGATCACATTTTATGTAGTCACACTGAAAAGATTGTTCAATCTGGTACTTTGCCTGTAGGTCTTAGTGACCATTTGCCTGTGTTTTGTACAAGAAAATCTCAAAAAGGAACTTAAAATAAACACAAGAATGTTGTTATTAGGTCTTTGAAAAACTACGTTGAAAATTTTATAAATAGTTTAAAACTCAGTGATTGGTCAAGTATGTTTACTGCTAAATCTGTGGAAGATTCATGGGTATTTTTCAAAGATATTTTTATATCTGTTTTAAATACTGTTGCTCCGGTGAAGGAAGTTAGATTTAAACAAAGGAGCGAGCCATGTCAGAATTATGGCCCTTTTTGTACTAAGAAAATTTGAGTTTCTTGGTTGAAATTCTTGTTTAGGTCCACCTTTTCTCAGAAACTGTTAAGAGCTACAGCTTTGAAACTTTGCACACTTGATTATAATTACTAGATCTGATATGTCATAGACACTCTTCTTTTTAAGTATAAAAAATACAAACAGAAAGAGATGTATATCAAATATTGTTATTACAGAAACATGGTACAGAGGGAAGTAAAAAAGGCCAAGTCTGAGTACATGTCTTATAAACTTGAAGAAAATAAAAATGATCCTAAAAAACTATGGTCAGATTTAAAATCACTTGGATATAGTAACAAAAGTAAATCTTCTCCTAGTATTATTCTAAACATAGATAGTGCTAATTGTTTTGAGCCTTCTAAGATTGCAAATCATTTTAATACTTTTTAGCTCGACTATTCGAAGAATAAGTAGAGCTATCCTACTCACCACGGCGTCGGCGTCGGCGTCACACCTTGGGTTAAGTTTTTCGTACCAGTCCACATTTTGACAAAGTCTTTTGAGATAAAGCTTTGAAACTTTCAACACTTGTTTACCATCATCATGGCCAGTTATAGGCAAGAGCACATAACTCCATCAAGGATTTTGGCTGAATTATGGCCCCTTTTGACTTAGAAATCATGGTTAAGTTTTTCGTACCAGTTCATATTTTGATAAAGTCTTTTGAGATAAAGCTTTGAAACTTTCAGCACTTGTTAACCATCACCATGTCCAGTTATAGCAAGAGCACATAACTCCATCAAGGATTTTGGCTTGAATTATGGCTTTTTGACTTAGAAATCTGGGTTAATATTTCGTACCAGTCCACATCTTGACAAAGTCTTTTGAGATAAAGCTTTGAAACTTTCAACACTTGTTTACCATCACCATGTCCAGTTATAGGCAAGAGCACATAACTCCATCAAGGATTTTGACTGAATTATGGCCCCTTTTGACTTAGAAATCATGGTTAAGTTTTTCGTATCAGTTCATATTTTGACAATATCTTTTGAGGTAAAGCTTTGAAACTTTCAACACTTGTTTACCATCACCATGTCCAGTTATAGGCAAGAGTACATAACTCCATCAAGGATTTTGGCTGAATTATGGCCCTTTTTGACTTAGAAATCTGGGTTAATATTTCGTACCAGTTCATATTTTGACAAAGTCTTTTGAGATAAAGCTTTGAAACTTTCAACACCTGTGTACCATCACCATGTCCAGTTATAGGCAAGAGTACATAACTCCATCAAGGATTTTGGCTGAATTATGGCCGTTTTTGACTGAGAAATCTTGGTTAAGTTTTTCGTACCAGTTCATATTTTTTGTAAAGTGTTTGACATATGGCTTTGAAACTTTTATCACTTGTTTAGTATAATAGTCTCTATCTGTAGGAAAGAGAACATAACTCTGTCATCTATTTTGGCTGAATTATGGCCCATTTTGGACTTTGAAATTGGTTCTGTTTCCATACAAGTCCATGTTTGTTCAAAACTATTTGACATATGGCTTTTAAACTTTGAACACTTGTTTATCATTATGATTTCCATCTGTAGGCAAGAGTACATAACTATTTTGACTGAATTATGGCCCTTTTTGGACTTTGAAATTGGCTCATATATTGCCATTTAGTGCAAGACTTATCGAAATCAAAGTAATACAGGAACATTGTTTGTCTAATCTATTTATTTCTTTTGTCTGAATATCCGTGGAAATATTTTGACACCATTCTTCAATCAATTCTTCGAATAGTCGAGCGCGCTGTCATCAGACAGCTCTTGTTTTTACCAGTGTTGCTTCTAGTTTAGTTAAAAAACTACCATCGCCTTACAACCTGTCTAGTGTTGATTCTGACAGTTTTAAACAATTTTATAGGAACAGAAACCCAGAGTCTAAGAAATTCAAATTACACACTGTTAGTGAAGACTATATCTACAAAGAATTAAGTAAACTCAACACCTCTAAAAGCACTGGTTTAGACATTATTCCAGCACACTTTTTGAAAGATGCTGCACCTTATTTAAAAATACACATTACCTATTTAGTAGCTCCATTTCTAGCAACACTGTACCTAGTGAACTTAAAAGTGCTAAAGTTAAACCTTTGTTTAAGAAAAATAATAGATCTGATGTTTCAAATTACAGACCAGTTAGCATTCTGTGTATTATGTCAACAATTCTAGAAAAAGCTGTTTATAGTCAGCTAGAGTCTTTTCTTGTTAAACAAGGTCTTTTATATGAATTTCAAAGTGGCTTTAGATGTAACTACTCCACTGGATCATGCCTTATTCACTTGTCCGACCATATCAAAAATCAAAACTCCAAAGGTCTGTATACAGGAATGATCATGTTGGATCTCCAGAAAGCTTTTGACACGATGGACCATATACATGTAATTCTTTGTGACAAATTAAAAGAAATGGGTGTGGAGTCAGTTGAGTGGTTTCATTCTTACTTATCCGGTCGTAAACAAACTGTCAATGTGAATAATTCTATGTCAGATTTTATGAATATTTCATGCGGTGTTCCACAAGGAAGCATATTGGGTCCTTTACTTTTTCTATGCTATGTCAATGATATGAGTATCATTGTGAGCAATAAGTGCAAGTCAATTTTATATGCTGTCAGATGATAGTGCTATCCTATTTTCTCATAAATACCCAGAGGTAATTGGAAATGTTCTAGGAAGAGAACTTGAAAACTGTAGTAAATGGTTAGTTGACAACAAATTATCACTGCATCTTGGCAAAACTGAATGTATCTTGTTTGGTTCTAAAAGAAAACTAGCAAAGGTTGACAAATTTAATGTCATACCATAGAATCACAAAAATCTGTTAAATATCTTGGAAGTGTATTAGACAATGATCTTTCTGCTACATCTACAATTAACAACATTGTTAAAAAAGTAAATTCTAAACTGAAAATTTAGTGTAGGCAAAGTAACTGTTTAAACATGAATATGAGAAAGAATTTATGTAATTCTTTAATACAATGTCATTTTGACTATGCCTGTTCATCTTGGTGTAGTGGTATTTCAAAACATTTGAAAAATAGATTACAAGTGACTCAAAACAAAGTTATCAGGTTTATCTGTGGTTATGATTATAAGAGATCTTTGAAAGTGTCAGATTTTTGTAAAATTGGATGGCTTAATATTGAAAACAGAGTCAAACAGCTAAGGCTCAATCATGTTCATAAAATTTTTAATAATAATTGTCCAGCATACATGCACAATAACTTCTCTGTTGTCTCTAAGAAACATTCTTATAATTGTAGACATAGTGTTAACAGCTTTCATGTACCTCAAGTTCACAGTTCTACATTGACTACTTTTTATTTTCAAGCTATAAATGACTGGAATAGCCTTCCAAATAACATAAAAAATTTAAAAAACAAGTATACTTTTAAAAAAGCAGTCAAAATGCAGGCCCGTAGCCAGAGCTACAAAAATAGGGAGGCACTTTGTAGGGGGGTCCGGGGGCATGCTCCCCCATTTTTTTTCTTTTTTTCGAGGGTGCCATTTCGTGCGTTTTCCTGCATTTCAAACATGTTTTTGTTACTTCTAAGATTCCGATTTCGGAAAAAAATAAATGACGTAAAAAAAGATTCACGCACATTTAAGTTACATGCGCTACGGCAGAATATAAGAATTTCGAAATAGCCAGCGTATTTGTGATTTTTGTCATCCGTAAACGCTTATGTAAATGCATGTGGTCATGCCTGCTTGGTTCTTATATCTTCTGTTGAATAAATGTATACACTCAGTTCCAAAAGAAAGTGTGCACTTAGTTTTCTGTTATAATGTTTGGTACCAGCATTTAAATCAGTTCATAAACAAATTGGTGTGCATTTTAGATTTTGAGTTATACCTGAGAGTTAGTGTATGAAAAAGTGAAACAAAAACGTTGGGGAATTTTTTAAAAAGTGCACACTTTCCTTTGGAACTGAGTATATATATTCATTTATAAACGTTTTAGCATGGCTGACGTGAAATAAAAATTTGAAAGAAGCAATATGGTTTATTCATATACAAATAAAATACAGATATGTACTACAAATATACTTAATACATAATATTTTGTCAGTCTTCTTAAAGTATGTTATATAAGATCTACATTATAAAGGTTAATACTTGGATAAATAGCGCGTGTGATAGGTATTATGCTGCGTGTTTACACTTAGCCACGATTTAAAGAAAAGCTCGGAGCTCCACGATTTATTGCACGAATTTTGTATTACTATGCTTCCCGACGCTTTCTTACGTTGTCAGTACGTTTTGTTACTACCTGCAGCGTCTTATTACGAAATCAGCACGATTCTGGTCGAGATCTGCCATGATTTTCATCACGTTCCCTTAAGTTCTCTTACGATTACCACGAATGCTATCACGTTTTGTCACGTTCTGTTTAGATCCTTTACGTTATCAAGTTTTGATAAGCTCTCCTACGATATATGGCCATAATTTGATCAAGATTGTCACGTTCTGAGCACGATTAAAGTATAAATAGGAGACATGGGCCATTCTCTCATTCTCTCCAGAGATTCCAAAGAGGAACAAGCTATAATGCATCAAAGAGCTGAACAAGATGCTGAATTTGCAACTTTCATGTATGCCTATAATAGTTACTCGTCGGCAGCAGCAACAATGGACGTAACAAGGCAGGACAGAAGACAGAGGAAGGAGAAGAAGAAATAGAAGGCCTAAGACCTGCTGGGTGAGACCATGGTTAAGTGGAGACCGAAGGCACCAGCTGGGACAATTTCAACACAAAAACTCAGGCGTGAAGATGTTGACTCCAACGTCAACTATGTAGGGATGCCTCCAGATCTAGTACTTAGGATCGTGATTCCAAGTTCATCAAGAGCACCATACGATGGAGCATCAAGGTCTGATGCGCTACATTAAGGTCTGTTAAGCTGCGTTACGCTCTGAAACGATTTCCACATTCTATCACGCTCTCTCAAGATTTAAGATAAATCGGGATAATCGTGGCAAAATTTTTGACTGTCAAAATTTTGTCACGATCCTTACGATCAACACGATTCCATCAAGTTCTCTCACGATCACCACGATTCGATCCCAAGAGCCCCGACGCTCACCACGCTTCTCTTAAATCATGGACATCATGGCTAAGTGTAAACGCAGCATAAAGGTTCAAATGTTGTCATAAAGTTATTATACTAATTAGGTAATCAAAATCTAAAAAGTCACAAATTTATATGAAAAGTAGATCTATACACAGTAAGATTGCATACCGGTACATACAAAAATTTGAAATAAGTGTGTCTGATCTGATATAAGTTCTTAATTAACTATTGATTTAGTATTATACTAAGTTACCATAATATATTCTTGAGAGAAACTTTAAAATAAAGTTTTGAAATTCCGTACGTATAAGAAATGATATGTTCAAAGTCGTACGAAGAACAAAGCCGCATGGTTCCAAGAATCCATTCTGCTGTAATGTCAAAATGAATCAGTTTAGAAACAAGAGCTGTCCGTAAGACAGCCTATGCTCGACTATTCAAATTATTATCCGAGAAGCAGAAAAATATTACCCTAAATGTTAAAATATCTAAAGAGTTTCAATCCAGTATCTGCATTAGTTTTGGAGATAGTAACCTTGCATGCAAAACTTTAACCAGAAGATTTGAGTTCAAAAGGGGGCAGAATGAGAACAAAATCCATGTCAGAGTTATGGGACTTAATGCAGTCAACTATTTTTATAACCCTTAAGCAGGGTTCGCACAGGCCTTGAAAAGTCCTTGAATTTGGTTGCAACCTTGAAAAGTACTTGAATTTAGTGTTGCCTTGAAAAAATGGCAAAAAGGTACTTGAATTTGACTGAAAGTCCTTGAATTTAGGCAGACAGCCTTGAAAATCCATTAACAGTTTCTGTCTGTTGTCAAAATCATATGTTATCGGTGTAAAAATGAATAAAAAACTTTTTTCGGCAAATTTAAAATACGTTTGTGTAGGAGTACGAAAAGTTGCCGGTACGAGAGCGTGTATCAGGTACGGTACAGGTTCTATACTAAACGTTTGTGTATGACGTCACTAGAAATTGTGAAAATGGCAGCGTCCATGGTTTGTAGGCTGAACACCACTAAATCCAGCTGTTCTTTATTTCATATAAAATCCACTCACTTCATAACGGTTTTTCGACATTTTCTAGCATATCAGATTTTCAGAGACTTATATTCCCGTAAAGAACTAGATCGCTACTTTAGAAAAACAAAAAGAAAATGTGGTGTTAACTTTTATATAAGAAAACTACAGTTCGTTAAATACAACCTGCTGAATTTACTACTTTTCGCTTCTTTCAATTTCTCTTTTCGTGACATTAAATTTTTACGCCGCCATTTTTATCTAGCATGCGATAGGAACATGCTGATTTCATTAGAATGCAAACTGATACATACTGAAACACGGTAGGGTAAAAGTAAGCACGTTGCTGCCGAGAAAATGCACTAGGAAAGGAAAAAAGATTAGTACTATTTATATTTGGACTACTTGTGACTAGACCTGCGGAGGCTTACATTCTATTTGGTAGTGATCAGCCTGTAGAAATGGGGAAAATCGGGAAGAAGTGTTCGTTCCAGCACAAGTGGGTAGGAAAGTATCAGTGGGTTAAATCCACGAATTACCCACACAAAGCCCGATGCACGCTATGCATGAAAGATATTGACTTGACGCACATGGGTGTAAGTGCAATAACGTCGCATGCTAAGAGTGCAAAGCATAGGAAAAACGAAGAAGTGAGATCGTCGTTGGCATCGTGTGGGGTGGCATTCATTCGACAGGAAGCTTAAGGAACTTTTAATGTAAAGAGCGAAACTAGTGCTGGCAGTAGCCGGGATATCAACAATAATTCAACTCTACCTCCCCCATCCACTCTTGAAACTGATGGAACTGTCACTGTATGACTATCCCACCCCACCCACTTCAGAAACTGTTAATAGACCCCAAGGGCCAACAAGGATTAGTCAGTATATTGAGAAGTCAGGATTACTTAGGGGTTGACATGGCCTGCCATTTTATTAGTGGTAACAGTTAAATACTCTAAAATCTAAATCTAAAATGTCTGTATTTGGGGATTGGTTAAGGATTGACATAAACTAACATCAATTTTTTTATCAGTGGTGACAATAATTCATTTAGTGTGTGTAATTGTATGTGGAGGCCATTGTTGTTAAGAAATGAACTGTGTTTTCTAGTCAGTGCTGAGTTTTCTAGTCAATAATGAAACTATTAGTTAGAAACTAATACATAGTTATCGTGTTCATGAAATACATTGTCATAATTGTATAATTTGAACTGGGTACGGATTAAAAAAAAAATCTTTGAAAATACAAATTTAACCTTGTAAAGTCCTTGAAAAGTCCTTGAATTTTGGTAAGAGAATTTTGTATGAACCATGTTAAGGCATATGTGAAGTTTCAGTTTAATCCTGCAAATTGTGACTAGCACGCAAATTTTCTAAGTTCAAAAGGGGACATACTTTGTCTAAAATACGTCAGTGTTATGGGAATTGACCCAGTGAGGTTTGTAATTGATCTAGAAAAATAAAAAAGTAAGTTTCATATCTATATGCCTTAAGTTGAAAAGGGGACTTAATTTGGCTAAACTGCAGGCCAGAGTTTTGGGACTTGATTCTATCAACTAGTTTTATAACCCCTAAGAAACAAGTGAAGTTTCAATTCAATATCTGCATTAGTTTTGGAGATAGTAACTTGCATGTCAAACTATATGTCAGAGTTATTGGACTTTTTATTAAAGGAAAACTTAATTAATCAAACGCTAATGAAATTATTCTATGCCCAGTTGAATTCCATAATTTTAGAAGTTCAAGACTGTCAAATGCCATTTAGACGGTATTCTCCAATGGAAGTTCTGGACCATGTTTTGAGTCTACGCAATGCGCTAAAACTTCTTTCGCAAGAGCATGAACCGACTGGCAGTGAGAAAATGAGCTCGAATATAGTATTAATATTCGGTGGCATGGTCAACCATTGTTGTTGTGATGTTAATCGTAACGCTTCGGTCCTCTCCGAGTTAAGTTAAACTAATGGGCGAATATCTTATACGAAAACTATGCTATGTAGTGCAATTATTCGTGATATTAAAAACAAATGGGAGAAAATAGTTGAAACAGAATAAAATTAAATTAGATAATAGTGCCTCAACTCGGATACGCTTTATAAGATGATGCCTCAATTTTTTTTTTCATTATCTTTGCAGAAAACAGGGAGGCACCAGCCTCCCTGTGCCTCAGTGTAGCTACGGGCCTGAAATGGAACTCATTGAATATATGAAATGTGCTGAAAAATCAGATTTTATCTTTTATTAGTTGTATGATATCATTTTATCAATATGTGTGCAATATTTCACGATTTATTCTGTGATATGTATGTCATAATTGAATATAACTGTGATACTTGTAATAATCAGGGATAATACATGTAACTCTTGATTTAGATTTTCATTTATGCTAGTAAGAGTTGTCTTTCTTAGAACAGTGTTGTATTCAAAACAGCCAATATTTTGTACCTTGATAACTTTTCATAAGGACCCCATTGGAAATAAGTAGAAATAGTTTATAGGTTATCCTGTGATATATATGTCACAAAATTTAATTTAATTTATTTTATTTATTATATAAAAGAGCTAGTCCATTTTTCTTTAATATCATTCTGAGATATAAGACACATCTATCTATCTACCCCCCACCCCCAACATAGCCGCTTATTCCACCAGTGATTTATGTGTAGCAGATTCATTTGTATCAGGTTCCAGTGGCAGGTCTAATCACCCCAGGACACACCGAGACGCCTTTTTATTATATTAGAAGTTGGAATTAAGTGACTTTGATGCTGTATTTTAGCAAGAAATGGATGGACGAGAAGTAGCTTTATCTGTGTTGTTGGTATCAAAGACATTACTCATCCGGGACAATACACGCTGGGACTTTGCTCCTCCAGGTCGATCTTTACACCCTAGGTCTTTACACCTCCCTTATTTATATACCATAAAATCTACTGTGTAGCCCTTACAGAAGCAAGCGTCTGTGGCGTACATGCTGCGTATTTGCTGTGTATATGCCGCGAACACAGTAGTACGTCAGAGGAGTACATTTTACATACACCGCATGCCGCGTACATGCCGCGTACTATTTCGACGAGTACACAGCATGTACGCAGGAGGTCACTAGTACACTTCAAGTACGCAGCACAGACTCTGAAAATTTAAGGAGTACACTGCATGTACGCAGGAGGGACTTGTACAAGAAAATAGTACACTGCATGTACACCGCAGATACTTCGAAATTTATAACACTTATATTTAGTTGCATTAAAGTTGTTTCCCCTTGATGCAGTTATGCCATTTTCTTCAGATGTTTACCAAATTTTATGCTACAAAAATTGATTTATTTCATTGAAAAGTGGATGAAGAAAAGCATACTAATTTATTTGATAACATCAATCTACATTATTTTGGTAAGGGTAAATACTTATTGATGCATGTCACTTATGTTTTTTCTGTTTTTTTCTGTCCAAATGATCAGCATTTGCATAAGAAAGTTGGTGGGGTAAGGAATTTACATTATCACAGCAGTTTCGCCACAAGAGTACACAGCATGTACGCCGCAGGACTCGGGCCAGGAGTACACAGAATGTACGCCGCAGGAGTACACAGCATGTACGCCGCAGGAGTACACAGCATGTACGCTGCAGGGGTAGTACACCGCAGGCTCATTTGCATGTGAAAAGTGTATGTGCCGCGTACATGCTGCGTACAATTTCCCGCATACTAAATTCCTCCAGCGTACATCCTGTGTACTATGTAGTCCACAGCATGTACGCAGCAAGTAGTACGCGGCAGAGCTCATTTGCATGTCAAAAGTGTACTACAAACGTACTATCGGTGTATGTGCGGTGTATATCCTGCGTACTATTTAAAGCCCTTGATTTCAGTACACATCATGTATGCATCATATACGCTGTATGTACACAGCAAGAGTACGCAGCAGGCCTTTATCTTCTGTAAGGGAGGTCATAGATAAATATGGATTATTCAAGTTATAATTGATTTGATTAAATAGAGTGTCAGGCACACTTATAATTTATAATTAACAGTGGGTAGTACTGTAGCAAAACATTATCACACTGTAACTCACTGCTTACAGTCGGTGAACGATAATAAAAATGGCGCGAAAATGTCAGGCGAGTCTAAGACAGATAATTCAGGTTGGTCATTTATCACGATAAATGAGATAGGTATTCTCATGATACTTGTCAAATGAAAACTATCTTACATATGAATGGCAAAATAGCTCAGGAGGTTAAGCTGTCGGATTTACAATTGCAGTGCTTAAATAGCACGAGTTCGAATCCCGCAATTCGTTCATTTTCTAATGAAATGGGTTTTTTGTAATCCCGCTTATTTTTTTTTTATATTTGATTCTGATTTTTTTCTTTTTTATTTTTTTTCTAATTACGTGTATTACTTATTTTTTCTTGTTCTATTTTCTTTTTATTTTTTATTATCAATGAAATTTCAATTAATACAATATACAATTCATTTCATTTATGGCTCGTCCGCTGTATCTGTCGCAGAATCGTCAGCTGTGTCCGTCTCCGAATTTTCACATTCATACGCTTTGTCTGTATCAGAGTCACTACCAGAGCTAACAGAAATCACCAACCGTTCCATATCAGTATCTCTGGCAACATCCTGTTGCCAAAGTTCCTCCTCCACCCTTTTCACATGTTCGCAGCATGACTTCCAGTCGCTGGGTGTTATCTGTCCGAAAGCTTCTTCAACAAGAGAAGAGACTTCTTTCAAGTTAAACTTGAAATTGCGAACTGCAACCTGTCGTTTCAAGTTAGCCCAGATCATCTCAATAGCGTTTAGATCTGCGTGGTACGGCGGTAACCAAATACAGTCGTGTCCATGACTTTTAAGAATGTTGTCAACAACGAACTTAGGTGCAGGCTTGTTCCTTTTGCATAACTCCAGAAGTTCCGGTTTTAGCATGTTGTCATCAAATCGGATATTATTTCGTCGTAACCAATTTTTCACTTCCGCTTTTAACGTTGACTGTGAAGGACAGCGATCTTCCTGGACATTATGATATGGTGCGTTATCAATGACAACAACAGAATTGGCAGGCAAGTTTCGATTTAAAAACTAATCCGGCACCTTTAACAAAGCCAGCTTCAGACCCGGCATGTACAATGATGAGTCGATCGCCCTTATTAAATGGAACATCGAGAACAACACCTTCTGACTGCCAGTATTTCGAAGCTGTATG
This sequence comes from Mercenaria mercenaria, assembly GCF_021730395.1. NCBI lineage: Eukaryota > Metazoa > Mollusca > Bivalvia > Venerida > Veneridae > Mercenaria > Mercenaria mercenaria. The sequence continues at coordinate 19,282,877 of NC_069361.1, read as the reverse complement.
TGCTGCGTGCACAAATGTTTCGTCCGTATATATGATAGGGCGTCCGAGGTCCCTGAATGCCTTCATTTTCCGTAAATTTTGCGCCTGAAGAAAAACAATATCTGACCGTTCCATTAATTGCTTCCTGATCGACCCAACGCGTTTCCAAGAGAATCCCAGTTCCTTAAGTATGCGCCTTAAATGATGCTCACCGCCAAGATAATTTATTTTTTCTTTTAACAGGTCCGCTTAGTGTTTGGCTGTTGGAATAATTTTCCGCGAATTAATCATTTCTTGCACTGTTCTTCGTACAACAGATTTATCAAAGTCATCTATTATATATTTTTCTGAGCGAGTTTTGCGCGATTGTTCACGAATGTCGGATTCCTTACCGATCCTTTGTACAGTTGTCTCGGATACACCCGTCATAACAGCTGTTCTTCTTACGGCAGCATTCAGTGGAACCTGAAATAAGGAAAACAGAAAAATACTTTAAAAATTACAGGTATTTTTCAAATAAAACTTATCATAATTTCAAAATTACAATAAACCTTTAGAACTTCTCGATTGATCTTCCTAGAATCCTTAGAATAATGAAATCGCTCATCAGAAGCTTTTTCAATGTTCACCATTTCGGGCTACGGAATGGTATGTCAATGTATAAGGTGGAAATACTGTACCTCCATCGGTATAAATGGATGTTCACGAAAAAAACGTGTACGCTGTATTACCGTTTTACTTTCAAAGCCACTGGAAAAACCGGTATTGTATCTATGCTAAAAATAATTGAAGAAAAAAAACTTCAACCCAGTATCGAACTCCGGACCTCGCATGTCACACCTAGCGGCCTAATGCATTACGCTAATGCAGTACTTCTTTCAACGTCTCTCAATTTAGGATACATATTCAGATACCATCTTATCGTGATTTACCTAAACTGGTCAATGATACGGTCGACTGTGTTTGTTACAGAATTGACTGAAATGCTGTTAACAAAATAAACGTTGTGTTGATAGATTTATTCTTTGTAGACTCTCAACACAAAATATTAATTATATTGTTTACATGAAAACCAACAGCATTATCATTGACATTTCCGCAACAGATGTTTTAAGAATTAGAATCTAATGCTAATTCAAAATGCTGTCAAGTTCAGATATAATTAATTTTTTCAAATGCATTCATTATTACAGTATTCTAATTAATAACTATTTTTTAAACATATTGTGAATTGTAATTGTTCATCTTAGAATCAATTGTCAAATATTCTGAAGAAACATAATGCATTAAAATGAATTTTTTAAATATAATGAACTGACAAAGACTTTTTAATTATCCAATTAAGATTTTTGAGCATTGATTCTTGCATCTTGGAAAATATAAAACATGAAGCAATGAGATTCATATTTAAACAGAACCATGTTGTCTGAAATGTGTAATTTGACTGCATCATTGTTTTGTTTTTTTGTTTTTTGTTTTTTCAAAGACAGCCAATTACTTAAATCTAAATTCTTGCACACCGGACTGGCATTTCCAGTAATTCTACCCATTGCCGGCAAAAGCCATCTGGCACCCCCATGCCAGATGACTCTCGTGCTGTTAATGACAACTGGTTGGTCATGCACTGATAATATAATGTTTATGTAAAAGTACGAGAAAAGCAGGTACCTTGATAGTTTCTCTCCATTCCTTATAGTATATTTCTCGATTGAAAATACGTTAGTTTATCGTAAAAACATAACATTATGCTACAAACGATAAAACTAAAGTGGAACTTTGTTATTGTGCGTAACACACAACATCATGACATCACTTCTGCTTACGGACGTTAATTTCCCAAGCAAGCCTCATTACCGCCCAATGCGCAGGTGCCCTCGGGATGGATATTCACACTGGCCATAGCTTTATCAGATCAAGTGGTTCCAACGTTGTTTGAGCGGTGAATTTTACGCCGATCAGATGGAGAAATATGGCCGATACTACAAATATCCGGAATTGTAAGTATGATTTAAAGGAATTTCTACCCGTTAAATAACGAGTCAAATGAAAATGATGGGTGCACCTGGAGCGCAAATGTGTCTATATTTTAGCACATGTGTCTATTTAGCTGAGATTTGTGCCGTTTATTCAAACACTTCTGTACAGTCCGGCGGGGGAAGGAGATTTTTGACAGTTTTTGACAATATCGCCTCAAATATAGTGTTTATCGGGAGCAAGTAACTGTTAAAACACTTTTTATGTAAAGGGCTACCTCTTAAAACAAAGCGTGTGCATTTTCATAGAATTATTCAGGGTTGTTTCTGAACAATTGGCCGAAAACCTAATGCAACGCCGTTTCGAGTGGGTCGCTATGCAACGCATCAAGTGGATAACCGTTCTGTGTCTTACTTGCGAAGTCTTATCCGTCTTAAAAACAGTCATTAAAGCCTAACAATGAATAAATTTAGTGAGTTTTATATCATTATAATGATCCCGCCATTTCTAATATCTTGTACTAAATATATATAATACATTTTTATGCTCGCTTAACATTTAACATATTTTTGCATTGTCAAAACCATCAACACAAAAACATAAAGCAAGGATGAACATCGAACAATATCATTAAGTAAATGATAGTAATAGTTTGTAAAAACAAGAACCAGTTCAAGGACATTTATCTCCTCCACGAATGGTATACTGAACAGCATGCCAAAAGCGGGTTGACTCTTTATGAGGATTGTTCAAATATTAATGCATCTGAGCACATAAAAATGTATCCTTGATAGATTTCAATGAAAATTTTATTTGGTCCCCTCGAAGTATTCACCTCCAACAGATTTGCAAATTTCAGTCTTCTAATCCCATCCTTGAAGCCTTTCTCGTAGTATTTTCTAGGTATACTATGAAGACACTGGAATATTGCAGAACCGAGGTATTTGCGCTGCACAAAGTTTCGACCAGAAAGGTATTCTTGAGCCTAAGGAACAAAAAGAAGCCACACGGGGCAAGGTCAGGCGAATAAGGAGGGTGATGAAGGGAGCACAACAACCTTTTCCTGCTTCAGAACGTCTTGTACAATAGACGCCTTGTGTGATGACGCATTTTCATGTAGCAATCTGACATTGGCCAAACCAGTTGCGGGTCTTCGAGTTTTGAAATATTTCTTCAGTTTTCGAAAAACTTTAGTCTTGTTAAACTTTGAATTTACGGATTTGCCTTTAGGAACAGCAACCTGAATGGCAGGACCCAGTGTTGTGAAGAATATGGCATACATTACCTTCTTGACACTCATGGTCCGCTTTGCAATGCATGGTCTTTTGCCAGACTTTGTTGCCCATATTTTTTGTTCTGAATCTTTCGTTTGGGCTCGAAAAAGTGAACTCATGTCTCGTCACCAGTGACGACATTTGCGAAAGATCGTGCATTGTAATTTGGAAGCTATTTAAGCAACAAGTTTGCGCACTGCACGTGTGCCTTTTTCTGCTCATCTGTCAACAGATGGGGAATCTTCCTCATTTTCAAATTACGTTTCAGAATTGTATGAGCTGCTGTTATGAGATGCCAATCATACTAGCTATTTGCCTAGCGGAGTATCTTGCATCAGTAGCAACTATTTCTTTCACTCTAGCAACCATCTTGGCAAACGTTGCTGTTTTCGGCCGACGGCCATGTGGTTCATCTTCTGTTGAAACTAACCCACATTTGAATTTCTTAAACCAACGTATAACTGTCGAAAAAGATATCTCATTATGTCCATAAACAGAACATATATCATCAAAAATGTCTTTACACCCTATGCCAAGAGTACAACGATTCTTAATATAGGACCTACTTCAACGGCGTACGCTGACCTTCTTCCAACCATTTTTGTATTAGTATATAGTGCATATTTTCTGACCTGGCGGAGATATTTATAGAAAGGTCATAAATGGGCCATTCTATCATTTAGTTTAGGGTAATCGGCTACATCGTTAGATTTGGTTTCATTCCGTACGAATAAATCCGATATGCACAAGTTACCTATTGTTTTTAATGGTAAAGTCTGTACTAAAAATATCTTCGCCAGGTCAGAAAATATGCACTATACACGAGTAGCGAGGGATAGACACAGCTAAAGTGAACGGATTTTAATGGGTGTGGTATCAATGTATAAATGTACAAATGAAATACAGACACCAATGAAAGAAAATAAACGGACTAGCAATACTAAGAGAGACGTGTTACAGTTGTACTATTTAACTGTCTCCAACAAAACTTTTTTTTTTCATTGGTGTCTGTATTTCATTTGTATTTTCATTTTTAAAGGGCGGCCATAGAGTTTTATTACATCGTTTCTGTTTTCTGGAGGACAAATAAAATCTTGCCTTTTCCCTGGCCAGTTTTAACGGTCTCTGTGATTTATCTCTCTGAAAATAAATGAACGTTTCACCAGGAATATGAATGAAAATATATACAAACAACTGATCAATACTTTTATCATGGACCAAACTTTATTTATTTTATATGAACAGCTTAAATGCCAAACAAATCAGTAATGAAATCACAATGTATTGGTTTTAAGGGATTAAAAGTGACCAACTGTAACTATACTGATTTAAAGAGTCAACCCGATTTCGGCATGCTGTTCAGTTCCATTCGTGGAGGAGAAAAATATCCGTGAACTGGTTCTTGTTTTAACGAACTAATACTATTATTTACTTAATGATATTGTTCGATGTTCATCCTTGCTTTATGTTTATAAATGTGTTGATGTTTTTTTTGACAATGTCCGCAAAATATATGTGAAATGTTAAGTGAGCATAAAAATGTAAAAGTACAATATATTAGAAATGGCGGGATCATTATGATGATATAAAACTCTCCAAATTAATTTATTCATTGTTAGACTTTGAAAATAATGACTGTTTTTAAGACGAATAAGACTTCGCAAGTAAGACACAGAACGGTATCCACTTGATTGCGTTGCATAGCGACCCACTCGAAACGGCGTTGTATTAGGTTTTCGGCCGATTGTTCAGAAACAACCCTGAATAATTATATGAAAATACACACGCTTTGTTTTAAGAGGTAGCCCTTTACATAAAAAGTGTTTTAACAGTTACTTGCTCCCGAAAAACACTAAATTTGAGGCGATATTGTCAAAAACTGTCAAAAATCTCCTTCCCCCGCCGGACTGTACAGAAGTGTTTAAATAAACGGCACAAATCTCAGCTAAATAGACACATGTGCTAAAATATAGACACATTTGCGCTCCAGGTGCACCCATCATTTTCATTTGATTCGTTATCTAACGGGTAGAAATTCCTTTAACTCGTACTTACAATTCCGGAAATTTGTAGTATCGGCCATATTTCTCCATCTGATCGGCGTAAAATTCACCGCTCAAACAACGTTGGAACCACTTGATCTGATAAAGCTGTGGCCAGTGTGATATTTCTATCTGATTCGTAAACACATGACAGATATTATTATTCTAACACACTTTATAAAATTTGATGGATCTGCTGTAAAATGAAACTAAAAAAAAGTTGATTTAAAGACAATTTTTTTTTTTTTTTTGGATAAAATGTCACAGTTTATTCAAGCAATCATTTTAGCACCTGTCGATAATCCTATTAGTGGAGATGTGATTAGATTAACACACCATTAGCAAAGTAAACCTCTTGTGTTACACCCAGAACTCATCAAAGGATTGTCAGTTGATTGTTATTAAATTAATAAATTGACAAACTAGTACTGGTTATCATAAAGTTTTAAAATCATATAAAAGTAATTTTTTGAACCAGTAAGAAAAGAATATTTCATTTTTATTTTTTTCCAGATTGCATAATATCTTTTTCAATATGGTATCAGGTTATTGTCAAGCATTGATTCTTGAAATTTCCTGTCTTTGGTTTTGGTTGAAAAAAATATTATGGCTTCAACATATTGAAAAAAAATCTGACTCCCAAATCAGTGAAAAAAAATCAGGCTCCAATCAGGCTTCTGAAAACCATATTTTTGTTTCGAAACTGCATTTAGATTTAATATTTTATAAAACAATAAGGTTAGTACATGTATACATCATAACATAACAGCATTTTTTTTCAACATTTAAAGCTTGAACACTGCTGAAGAAGAGTGCCAGATTGATTCTGTGTCATTAAGTGTATATAAATTGTTGTTTCAATATGTTATATACTGATAAATTGTTGAAATTCCCTTAGAATTCAGGATTTAGCAGGCACAAATTGCATAATATTATGCGGGAGGACCCTTATCCTCCTTGTACAGTAATAATACAACACTTTCTCAAAATAAGTATAATAATTAGAACTTCTAATTGTTTTAACTGTATAATTTGTGATATCTTGGCCATCTTTTTTTATATTTTTATATGGCCATAGGTATATTGCATATGCTGATATGCCAATAAATCTTAGATCTCAAAATAACATCAATCAGATGTCAATCAATTATTATAACAAATATATCAAAGTTTGAGGTTTTCAACATAAATGACATAGCCCAACAATAAACAGTTAACCATTTGATGAAAATGGCCTCAGTTCCCTTTATTGAATGTCAGAATTTACACTGTGACAGACAAAGACTCCATGGTTCTTGACTACAGGGTTCTCTGAACTTCAATATACTTGTTACCAGTATTCTGGTCTGTACTTGCCTTCTCCTGTGTGAAGGTCCTTGACTGTTTGATACCCTTACTGGTACCTGTATGGCAAATCATGTGAGATTTTAGTAGCGAAACATAACTTGAAATCCTTATGTGTCTGATTCCATTTATTTAGACTATACCAGTGAAGTCATCATTTTGTCCTGTCACAGATTCTTTGTATTGTTGTAATGTTTCTTAAATTCTTCATTTAGTAGAACACATCTTTATAATTACTCTTTTTGTTTCTTATAAATACTCTTTTTGTTTCAGGGCTATGCATGATATACTGCAGGCAGTGGGTTTACAACATTTAACTGATATATGTATAGGATATAAGACGAAAACGATCCAATATGTAAAATACTGGACTGTCCGAAGCGCGTTAGCACTGAGGACCATCCAGTATTTTACATATTGGATCGTTTGAGGCTTATATCTTACTTAAAACATTGTTTTTATGGCATAACCAATAAAAAATACGTATAAACCATTGACGTTAAATTTTCTTAAATTAATTCGGTTTTTATTCACTTTACTGCATTTAATAACAGTTGCTATATGATTATGTAATACTCAGTAGAACCTCATGACTATTTTATGCACGTTTTTCTCATAATGCACGACTGCGTTTTTCTCGGGTTTCTTGCCTTCGTAATATTGGACTTTCTTTAGCCCGGGATTCTCGTGATGCTATTAATTGTGTTTACACATGTACGGAATAAGCAGTAGTATTATCACAAGTGGCGGTGGGAGGAAAGAAATTTTGTGACATTTTAGAAACAAAAAAAAATGGATTTATTTTAATTCATGGCAAGGGTAAAGTGATTATGTTCTTTTTATTTAAGTTTGAGCAAGGAAACTTGCTTTGTCAAATTAAAATTTACAAGGGTATGGCGGATTAGGATAATGTTTCACTGAAAGCGTAGTTGGAATCGGACAGCTGGAGAAAATGATTGCTGCATGTGCACTAAATGAGAAAATGGGTTGTTTGTTTACACGCCTGGCAATATACTGTTGTGATTTATTAGTTCAATGACAGTTTTTGTTGGGTTGTACATGAATTTGCCCGAAAATCTTCAAATTTAGTGCAAGAAGACTTATACAGAACAGACAATTTTAATATATTATCGGATACAGCTACTGGTAAGTCAAAACTATTCTAAACTTGTGATATTATTTTCTTTCCTTTAAACCGGTTAATACACGGAAAATAACGGCCAGGCGGAAGCTGAAAACTAAGGAAAACTTGCTTTCAATATGAATTTTATCTATGCACTCGAAGCTACTCTTATTTAAGTTATTATCACAATGGATGTTTAATGTGGTCCCAACTGGAGTACTGAAAAATATATTTGATGTCATTCACTTTGAATTTATTAGATTTATTTTCACTAAAATCTCAGTATTTCATAAAAAATAGCAGATTGAAATAGAATATATGAGTACAAAATTAAAAGATATTTCGGCAAAACTAAGGTTCATGTAAGTGTCCCTTAATTGCAGTTGTTTTTCTTTTCAAATAGGCAGTCTCACAGACTGAACAAATGTGAACAAATGCTTCACACTGGCTTCAAACACAATAAATGAAGGCAATTTGTTCTTCGTAGGGTGCTATAACGTTTATATTTTGAAAGGTTAATGAACATCCTGTTTTTTTTTACATTTTTTTTCAATACGAATGTAATACTCAAATAAACATAAACTGTAACGATCAATACCCACAACAAAAATATGAGCTGCACCATGTGAAAACCATCGTATTGGTTTAGCGGCTAGCTTGGATCCAGACCAGCCTGCGCAAACTGGTCAGGGTCCATGCTGTTCGCAGTCAAAGCCAACTGCAATTAGACAAACTGTTATCGAACAGTATGAATCCTGAGCAGACTACGCGGATGCGCAGGCTGGTCTTGATCCATGCTGGCCGCAGACAGGCTGGTAACATGCCCAATTGGGCTTTAGACATAAAAACTAATGTTTCTTGAAAAATAATGAAGATATTTCTTTCAAACTTGGTCCATTAATTAAGCATAACATATGGCACATACTAAGGTAGAAATAACTTTGTTGCCTTTAGTTTGTTAGAATTACTTCCCTTTTTTCAGATTTTTATGATGCATAATTTTTGTAGTCCAAAAAAAAAATGTTTTAATGCAATGTTTAAAACAGAAAAGGGTTCAATGGGTTTCTGTTGCTCAAAACATGCGGGCCAGTACCTTTATTCTATGTATTTAAGGTTAATACTTTGTTTCTAGTGCAGATGTATGAACAATAAATTATTTTTTTACAACTAACATTTTTCTATAATCTTGTTAGTGAAAGCACAGTAAAATGTATGCATTCATGTACTAGCACAATAATTTAGAGCATTAGAAAGCCATTGAACCATTTTTTGTCTTAAATTATGCGTCATAAAAATCTGAAAAGGGGAAATAATTCTACCAAAACTGAAGGCAACAAAGTTATTTTTGTTTCACTTTGTATCATATGAAATGCTTAATAAATAGAGCAAGTTTGAAAGAAATATCTGTACAATTTTTCAAGAAATATTAGTTTTTATGTCGAAAGCCCGATCGGACAATGTAACCAGCCCGGCAAACGCACTGTGTGGTTTTCTCACGACGCGGCTCAAATCATTTGCAGGGGTTTACATGAACATTCATAAACGTATAAGCATTTGTTTAGTTTTTTCTATGTATAGATAAATTCGGAAAAAATGGATTGTGACATAACAAAAATGAGCTGTGTATACGAGGATGTAATGCTTCACTTAACTTTCATAAATCGTAAATGATTATTACTATTATTTCTATGCTTCCAGAAGGGCGAGAATATAGTTGACACTTTGTCCGTCCTTCCGTCTGTCCGCCCGTTCCGTAGTAAAACTTGAAAAGTATTAACGGCATTTTATTAAAATTTTACATAATCATAGAGGCCATTGAGACAAAGAGGAGTGTTACAGGACCATAACTCTACCTTACCTAGCTTTTGAATTATCTCCCTTTATTATACAAAATAAGGCTTGTCAGGAGCACTACTTGAAAAGTATTATGACATTTCATGTAAACTTCACAAAATCATAAAGGCCATTGACAGTACGGCCTCAAAGAATTATCATGATTGGTCTAATAGCCCGGCTTATAAGTCATTCGATCTTGCACTTTTTAGTAGAGACAAGCCATGAACATAAAATGATTGAAGGTTATGTCAAATAGAAATCTGGATATGGAACACTGACTTTTCGCACCTTCTCTTGTCAGGGGCAGACAACTCATATAAAGAATATTTTCAGAAAATTTCTTTTTAAATCGTCTTATTTTGCTCAATTTTTAATAAAACTTTAAGATTTTTGGGATTTAAGTGTTTTGTGCTAATATCTTTCTACATTTTTGTTGTATTTATAGTATCAAAAGCAGGTTTACTCTAAAGTTTATTCATGCGCAACGACTTCCGTTATTTTGATAAAAATGCTGTTAGTAGTTATATTTTTTAATGAATCCTGACAGATTGTTATATTATTTATCTTTATAGGAATGCAAAATTGAAATAATGTAAATGAATAATATATTTCAGAAAAAGACAAAAATATTCATTGTGGTTTATAAACAGCTACTGGTCCTTTCTTTTTATCAAAATTACCGTAAAATGTTTGTAATATAATACTCATTTTTCAATACAAAACCCTTAAAACAACACTTATTACACTTTTGTGACATTATCCGCGATCGAATATATCGTTTTCCTAGGAAAAAAACCAGTTAACGCAATTAAAAGGGAGGTAATCGGTAAATGGAAATAGATAGTGCATATTTGTCGCATTACTGTGATTTATGTAATATAACAGTACTCCGAGGGGTAAAGAAGTCACAGAATAATATGCACAAAGAACGCCTCCCTATTACGCATGATATCCTGAAAGATATGATCACATCTTTAAAAAACGGCCTTCTCGGCCAGTACGATAGTCTAATGCTCGCAGCAGCATGCAGTATGGCATTCTACGGTTTCCTGCGTTGTGGGGAATTTACAGTTTCTGGAGCTCTATCCAAAACAGCAGCCTATGCCTTGAAAATAAATGATGTCACATTCGAAAAAGACAAATCAGGTTATGTTCTTAACCTTAAAAACTCTAACGCAGATGTTTTCAGGTCTGGGGTGAAGGTAACAGTTGCCGCAACAGGATCCACTACATGCCCGCTGCAACTACTAGATGAATATATCAACTTACGGTTCAAGTGTGGAGCTAGTCTGCACGACCCTCTATTCATTAACAGTTGTGGTAAAACTTTAACAAGAGAATTTTTTATAACCAGTATCAGGAAACTGTTACGTGACATAGGGAAAACTCCAGATTTCTATTCTGGTCATAGTTTCAGAATTGGAGCCGCAACAACAGCTGCAAAAGTTGGTATAGAGGACCATCTAGTTAAAACACTGGGAAGGTGGACTTCAGGCTGCTACTCCAGATACATTAGAACAAACCGAAAGTCCATACACCAAGCACAAAACGCTATGTGCCGAGTGGAGTCTTAAAGATATGATCGATTTCAAGGTCTTTAAGTACACAAGTTTAGACATATTTCCAAAGATGGCAAGTTAGTTAATGGGAAGTCATACACAGAAGTTACGAGTGTTCTTAGTGCTTCTGTTATACGTAGGAGAAGAGTACGAGTGTTTGTAGTACCTCTTCTAAGTCAGTGTTAGTTGGTCAACATACAAATGCAGTATCTAGTTATCCGGTCTGTGTCCAGATGCGCTGTGTCCAGACGCATCAAGGCAAGCGATATTTATTTCTTGGAAGGAGTTTCAGTCCCTTGTCGGGCAGTACTTCTTTTGTTGATGGTGGTATCCATGGACTTTGCGAACTGACTCTTAACGAGTTTAGCTATGGCTACAGACACTCTTACGCTACAGGTGTTAACTGACTCATAAACTTTTTATATAAGAACATAAATTCATGACTGTTACCCTTAGTTGTGGCATATTGGCATAGCGCCTTTTTTGCACACTGCCAATTCATATATACAGTATTATATTGGTGTATAATTAACTTGCACAGGTAAAACATTCTTTAGTGCTGTATGTTAAACAATGAATGTAAATATCTCAAGAATATGTTTAACGACTGTTCTTATGAAATCATTGATATATGATGACATTTTTCACACTGCCACCTCCGTTATTCAATTTTTATACTTGTGCAGAATTAACTCATATTTTTAAGAATGGTCTGTTAATGCCGTAGGTTAAACAATGTAGGCGCACATCCTAAGAATAGTTTATACCAGTCAAACTAGTTAACAGCCGTTACCCTCAGTTGCGGCAGCAGTCACATATATTGCATTTTTACACCCACCTTTGTTACACAGTAATATATGGGTGTAATTAATTTAACTTGTATTTTATTTTATTTTTTTAGAATTATTGATTTAAAGGTGGCATATTAAATAAATATGTTAATATTTAAAAACGTTCTAAAATAAGTGCATATTACTTAATGGCAGTTACTCTTAGTTGTGGCAGTATAGACATCTTAATGACATTTTCACAGTGTCACTTCCGATATATATCAGTATTATATTTGTGTAGAATTCAACTAGGATTTGTTAAAAATGTGCCTGTAATGTGGTATGCTAAATGATTTATGTACAACTTTTATGAATTTTTATATAAGTACACACAAGTTAATGACTGTTACCCTTAGTTATGAAAGTATTGGCAAATGACACTGTGTGCATTTCCATATTTGATTGATTATATTGGTGTATAATTCAACTAGTATCTGTTAAGAATGTTCCTTTAGTGTACTATGTTAAACAATCTAGGTAAAACGTCTGAGAATATTTGATATAGGTTCACATGAGTTAACAACTGTTACCCTTAGTTGTGACAGTACTGTATTTATGACATCTTTCACATTTCTACCTTTGATATTAGTGTTAGATTGACCTGCATATAATTCAACTTGTATTGGTTAGATTGTTCCTTCAATATCATATGTTAACAATTTCGTATGTAAATATGTATTACCTTATAAGAGTGCAGAACCTGGGAATTATTTTTAAGGGGGCTCTCGCTCAGTCCATTGCCTACAATGAACCTCACTCGTTTGGCCATTATATAATTCAGGTTATATATACGCCCCCTTAACAAGTCACTGAATAGAACCAAATAACTAAACGTTCTCTGGAAAAGATATTCAAAGGTTAAGTCATTTTTGAGTGTTCTTGATACTACTGTCCCATTAGTTCTACTTTGGTGGTTTGTTTATTCGAACTCGGCTGCCGCTAACGCAGTTAGGTTCGCATACCAGCGACTGTCAAACAATTTTAATCTAGTATGCTTACGACCATGACTGCTTGGAGTTTTGTCGGATACTTTTATCTGACGCAGTTCGTTGAACTGCCTTGATGAGTGATCATCGTCGTTGACCATGACTGCCTGAGGTCTCTTGGATATTGTCATCGGATCACATTCAGTTCACCGAACTGCCTCGATGGGTGCAAGCCCCATTGCCTCGGTCATGGTCGCCTTGGTCGAGATCGCCAGCTTGCAGTGGTGGACTGTGCGGGCCTGTCTCCCTTTCGCCAATAATATTTGATAATTATTAATTCATGTTTGTATTATAATGGATGTTACAAATTAATTGTCTTAGAATAAACTTTGTCTCGTAAATCAGTTGTTGGTCTCTTTAAAGTAGAGATTGAATAATTAAATTCAATCGAGTTTTGAAGAGTCCAATATATGGTACACCCCTGGAGAGCCTCTCCTAACCTTTAACCTATGTGAGTCACATGGGCTTATCAGTAATCAGCTGCAGCTTCGCATTAGTTCGCGCGTCCAGCTTCTTTCTTTCTTTGTTCGGAAGTGCGTAGTCAAGACCAGACATTTTTCGGAGCTCACTAACCGCCATCCACCCCTCCACCTTGTGCCACAATTCTAGGTTCTGCATTCTTGGAGTAGGAACGTACAGTTCAACACAGGGTTAACGGCCATTATATAACTCAGGTTATATATACGCCCCCTTAACAAGTCACTGAATAGAACCAAATAACTAAACGTTCTCTGGAAAGATATTCAAAGGTTAAGTCATTTTTGAGTCTTCTTGATACTACTGTCCCATTGATTCTACTTTGGTGGTTTGTTTATTCGAACTCGGCTGCCGCTAACGCAATTAGGTTCGCATACTAGCGACTGTCAAACAATTTTAATCTAGTATGCCTACGACCATGACTGCTTGGAGTTTTGTCGGATACTTTTATCTGACGCAGTTCGTCGAACTGCCTTGATGAGTGATCATCGCCTTCAGTCATGGTCGTTGACCATGACTGCCTGAGGTCTCTTGGATACTGTCATCCGATCACATTCAGTTCACCGAACTGCCTCGATGGGTGCAAGCCCCATTGCCTCAGTCATGGTCGCCTCGGTCGAGATCGCCAGCTTGCAGTGGTGGACTGTGCGGGCCTGTCTCCCTTTCGCCAATAATATTTGATAATTATTAATTCATGTTTGTATTATAATGGATGTTACAAATTAATTGTCTTAGAATAAACTTTGTCTCTTAAATCAGTTGTTGGTCTCTTTAAAATTGGTTACTTACAAGTATCCAGGCACTAATGTATTTAGATTAAAAGGTTCGTGGTCCCATAAAGAATAATTGAGTGGAATAATTCATGGCGATTTACCATTAATTCTAACACGACCAGCAAATAACCTACATACATGTAGAGCAAAATCCATCTCGGTTATTCTGCAATATACCACACTCGTGCAATGACGTCATCCGATCCAGGTGCGTGGCACGGTCGTAAAAAGTAGTTACCATTTTTCCTATCACTGTTGATACTAGTATGTGGTGTTAGAATCGAAATAATAAGTTCCCAAGTGTGATTTATCGTAGAATAACCCGTGTTTTTCATTCTAATGCGAAACAATAGATCAATCAGGCCTACGGCCTTCGTGATAGATTCTTACGCATAAGAACTCAAAACTCGGATTATTCTACGATAAACCACTTTTGGGAACTTATTATTTCTTAAATAAATTGCACATTCTGACATATCTGGATTTGGTTGCAGTTAAACAGAGAAGAAAGTAGTCAAAGAAAAACAGTTAAAGTAATGCATAACTGAATCAGTGTAAACAATGTTAAAAAAAGACAAATAAAAAATGTGCTTATATGATATAAATAGCAAATTAGCAGTTTCCATTTTGGTATGTACTACATTGATGCGTTCGAAATACACACCCCTTAACATTTAAAACACGAATATATTTAGCTGATTTTTATTTTACACTATGGCCATAGACCTTTAGGATGATAGGTCAATAACAACTCTGTAAGACTTTTTCATGCTTTATGTGAATAAATTTTGTTTTAATGTCAATTTTCTTTCAATCTAAAACATTCAATCTAAAACATTCATTTGTCAGATATAAATACAGTTTGGTTAGCGTAAGAAATAAATCGCGATTTAGTACTGTTCATCTGAGTATATCTTTAATTACGTTAGTTTGCAAAAATATACAGAATGATACACACATCATGCCGTTACAAAGAGTAAAAGAGCTTTGTTAGATTTATAGAAACATTTCACTTAAAATATCACACCCATATCCCCCCCCCCACACACACAACATACCTTCTTTCCGGATATTTTACCTTATCGGGATCAACTTGCATTAGTTCATGTCAAAACATTATCTCGCGTGCCACTTTTAAAAATGGAATTCTAAACAAATGTTTAAAATGACTACAATAAACAATAAAATATGAGCTAGAAAACTTAAATAATTAAGTTCTTTATTGAGCCCTTCTAAATGGTTGCAAAATTGAGGCATTGATGCAAATAAAAGTATTGATTTTGCATGTTCAGTTAGCTGTAATTTTGAAATTTTACTAACAATATACTTTTCTAAATGATTGAAATATGTGCAGTAGTAATTTAAAAAAAGGAAATTTGAAAAAGTCTAAGTATGAGGCTAGGAGATTTGGTACGTGCATGTTGTCATACAGTTTGCGCTGTTTTCAACATCGCGGTACTAATAAAATCTCTCTGACCATCCCAACAAATATTCTTTAAGGGGAATATTTCTTCTTTCAGTTTTATATACGTTTCTTGCTTTTAACCATTGGGAAAGGGGTCTGCTTTTCTTAGTATTTATATCCCATCCCTTAGCCTGTCTCTGTTGCAAATAGTTAGAAATTAACCACTCTACATTGTTCTTCATTATGTTTTATCAAGTAATATATCGCTGCAAAAGTATAGAAAATATTTAATTCAAATTAAATCTACGTATGAATTGATTATTACATAAATACGAGGTTTAGTTCATATCCACAAAAAGAAATATACAACATTTAGGATGAGCAAAATATGAGGCATCTCTCCCATATGTGTTGGACAGTTTAAAATGACCCGAAAAGGCATTAATAGTCGGGAAAAATTCTAAAGCGATATAATCTAATTATGAACACAGTTTCCTCTTTTCTATAACACTATTTTTAAAATTTTGTCATTGTTTGAAAACAGGGTGTAAAGTTTAAAAAAATGTGATACGTTGTTTTAGATAATTTACCCTGTTCATGCAAATTATTCCAAAAGTAACCTTTCTTGATATTTCTTAAAATAATGTAACTTTGAGAAGCTCTACATACCCAATTGTTTTGTCACCAGATTAAATTTGAAATTTTGAAAAGGGCGATACAATTTTAAACTTGCTGATCATAATCAAATTATTTTTACGAATTCAATAGTTCTAAAGATGACGTCATAAACATTTGCCCAGGCTTGTCCCTGGTTGACGGATTCGAGTGTTTTCCCTATCCAGAATTTATCTTCTGGTATTGTTCTTTAAGAAAAATATTTTCTAAAGTCTCTACTAAAATGTGCAAGGTTCGGCCATATTTTAGAATTTATAAGCCGGGCTATAATAAAACTGCTTTTTAAACAGAGAGCAATATATTCTTGCACAATTTTTGAAACTGGAAACGTGAACAATATTGAGGAAGTTGTTGCTCTAAGAAGTTGTTGTTTAGGGAGTAAGACTACGTTGATGCATGCAAAATATGTATAATGCTATTTTTAACTTTTTGCGATTTTGTCCATATATATTATGCATCTAGATCTATACATAAAACTTAGTTTTGATATTAATTTTTAGCTCGACTATTCATAGAATAGTGAGCTATTGCACTCGCCCATGCGTCGGCGTCGGCGTCGGGTCTGGGGTCCGCGTCCGCGTCCCGATTTTGTTAAGGTTTTGTAAAGAAAACTGGTATCTCAGTAACCACTTGTGGAATGGATTGAAACTTCACACACTTATTCACTGTGACAAACTGACTTACATTTCACGGTTCCATAACTCTATTTGCTTTTTTACAAAAATTTTGCCCCTTTTTCGACTTAGAAATTTTTTGGTTAAGGTTTTTTATGTAAGCTGGTAACTCAGTACCACTTGTGGGGAAAGGATTGAAACTTCACAAAACTTATTCACTGTGATGAACTGATCTACATTGCACAGGTTCCATAAATCTATTTTGCTTTTTTACAAAATTATGCCCCTTTTTCGACTTAGAAATTTTGGTTAAGGTTTTGTATGTAAGCTGGTAAACTCATACTTACTAATGGGAATGGATTGAAACTTCACATACTTGTTCACTATCATGATCTGACATGCACTAAGCAAGTCCCATAACTCTACTCTCTTTTTTTTCAAAATTATGCCCCTTTTTCGACTTAGCAGTTTTTGGTTAAATTTTTGTATGTAATCTGATATCTCAGTATCCACTAATTGGAATGGATTGAAACTTCACACACTTGTTCACTGTCATGATCTAACATGCACTGTGAAGGTCCCATAACTCTACTTGGCACATTTACAAAATTATGCCCCTTTGACTTAGCAGTTTTTTGTTAAGTTTTTGTATGTAAGCTGGTATCTCAGTATCCACAAATTGGAAAGGATTGAAACTTCACACACTTGTTCACTGTCATGATATGACATGCAGTACAGAGGTTCAATACCTCTACTTTGCATTTTACAAAATTATGCCCCTTTTTCAACTTTTGTATTCATTCAATTGACAAGGCTGTTGATTAGTCGAGCGTTGCTGTCCTCCGACAGCTCTTGTTCTTTTTATTATCAGTACTGTGTTATTATATTGGACTGCTTTCATTTGATTATATTATTTCTATATGGAATTTCACTACATGTATTGATAAATATTGGACTACACGAAAACATTAATTCTGTATATAAATCGTTTTCCTCGTGCAGTCCAATATTAAATACACAGTCCAATATTAAAATAATATTGGACTCCACTGTGGAAAATATTGTACTAAGTCCCATTGAAAGCAGTCCAATATTAAAAATACAGTACAGCGAGAACAAAGGAGTGACCTCATGACAATGTTTTAATTGAGGATAATCAAGTAAGTAAACAAGAAAAAAAACAATGTTTTTCTAGCTGTGTAATTAACCTTCATAGAATGAACTGATGCCATAAAAATAAAATCAGGTAAAACACTAGACAATGCAGTGTTTTATGTATGAGTTAGGAAAGAAGCATCTTTCTCTGATAATTTATACATGTGTTACTTCAACTTACTTGTGTAGATTACTCATTATACAATCATGCAGGAAGCTTTTTTCAGATTGGTGAGCATTTTCATATTTTGGGGCACATCATAATCATGGTGTTCATTGACAAGATTTTTAAGTTGTGTTGTGTGATAAGATTTAACCTCACTGGGAAAATTATTGGGGAGGCCCAGTCACCTTCTTATCCCCTGTTCTATGGGCCTGTTATAAACATGAAGATCTGTATAATTAGCTCCACTATTTGGAGAATAGGGGTGCTATTCTACTCACCCCAGCGTTGATGTCGGCATGAGCTGCCTTGGTTAAAGTTTTTTGGCAACCATTGTTTTTAGCTCACCAGAGCCAAAGGCTCAGGGTGAGCTATTCTGATCAGTCACCGTCCGTTGTCCGTCGTCCGTAAGCATTTACTTTAAACGACATCTCCTCATAAACCACTAGGCCAATTTCATCCAAACTTCAAGGGAATGTTCCTTGGGTGAAGCTCTACAAAAATTATTCAAAGAATTGAATTCCATGCAGAACTCTGGTTGCCATGGCAACAGAAAGGAAAAACTTTAAAAATCTTCTTCTCAAAAACCAGAAGCCCTAGAGCTTAGATATTTGGTGTGAAGCATTGCCTAGTGGACCTCTACCAAATTTGTTCAAGTCATGACCCCGGGGTCAAATTTGATCCTGCCCCAGGGGTCACTTGATTTTACATAGGAAAATCTTAAAAAATCTTCTTCTCAAAAACCAGAAGCCCTAGAGCTTAGATATTTGACATGTAGCATTGCCTAGAGGACCTCTACCAAAAAAATTGCTCAAATCATGACTGCGGGGTCAAAATTGACCCCGCCTCAGGGGTCACTTGATTTTACATAGGAAAATCTTCAAAAAATTTCTAAAAATAAACCAGAAGGCCTAGAGCTAAGATATGTGACATGTAGCATTGCCTAGTGGACCTCTACAAAATTTATTCAAATTCAAAATTGACCCCGCCCCAGGGGTTACTTGATTTTACATAGGAAAATCTTCAAAAATTGGCCCCACCCCAGAGGTTACTTGATTGTACATCAGAAAATCTTTCAAAAAATTTCTAAAAATCATCAGTTTGGCATTTGAAACATGTAGCTCATATTACTCTGGTGAGCGATCCAGGGTCATCATAACCTTCTTGTTCTGTCATATCTTCATTTCTTTTGTTTATATGTAACTGTAACTTCACATTAACATTGGGCAGCATACAAACAATATTTGCAGGGGCTGTGTCCATTATACCCAACTTCCCAGGGTTAAGGTCATCCAGGGTGTTATACTTAGGTTATTCTAAGGTTAAAGTTTTTTGGCAATCTTTGTTTTTCTGTCATTTCT
Organism: Mercenaria mercenaria; assembly: GCF_021730395.1. Classification (NCBI taxonomy): domain Eukaryota; kingdom Metazoa; phylum Mollusca; class Bivalvia; order Venerida; family Veneridae; genus Mercenaria; species Mercenaria mercenaria. The sequence continues at coordinate 19,263,307 of NC_069361.1, read as the reverse complement.
TTGTTATTTTTGCTTATATCACATAAACTTCACATTGCCTAGTGGACCTCTACAAAATTTATTCAAATCATGACCCCCGGGGTCAAAATTGACCCCGCCCCAGGGGTTACTTGATTTTACATAGGAAAATCTTCAAAAATTGGCCCCGCCCCAGGGGTTACTTGATTGTACATCAGAAAATCTTCCAAAAAATTTCTAAAAATCATCAGTTTGACATTTGAAACATGTAGCATATATTACTCTGGTGAGCAATCCAGGGTCATCATAACCCTCTTGTTCTGTCATATCTTCATTTCTTTTGTTTATATGTAACTGTAACTTCACATTAACATTGGGCAGCATACAAACAGTATTTGCAGGGGCTGTGTCCATTTATACCCAACTTCCCAGGGTTAAGGTCATCCAAGGTGTTATACTTAGGTTATTTTAAGGTTAAAGTTTTTTGGCAACCTTTGTTTTTCTGTCATTTCTTTGTTATTTTTGCTTATATCACATAAACTTCACATAAACGTTGTGCAGCATACTCACTAAGTATATGCAGGTGCTGTGCCCATTATACCCAAGGTCAAGGTCACCAAGGTATTATACTTTGGTTGTTTTCTGGTTAAAGTTTTTGGGCAAGCTTAATTTTCTAGACATAATTATCTTTGCTACTATCAGAGATATTGAGTTGAAACTTAATATATATCTTAATCATCGTGGAAACAATTACCGTAACTCTGATTTGATTGTTGTTTTATTTGACAGAATTATGCCCCATACATAATTGGTTAAAATTTTTGGACAAGCTTTGTGTTTGGGTCAAATCGCCTAATAGTGGAGCATGCTGTCTTACTGACTGATCTTGTTTTAATTGTACTTTTTGTTTCCTGCAGATCGGACCTCGGGAAGTGCTTCATTTATCAGAAGCAGAATACAATGTTGTAGGCGTAAGCAATATTGGAGATAGGGTTCGACTCGCCAGTTTATAAGTGGTATGTTATTAAGATTAAGATGTTATGAATTTAATAAGTAGTTTGATTTTCATTCTATCTGTGGTCAAACCTTATGTTTTAGCAAGTGGCTATGTTTTTCTTCCTCTTTATTTTTTTTCTGATCTACATGTAGTATAGATGTATGTCAGGCCAAATAGAAAATATGTATGGTTCAGGTAACATGCCATAGGTAGGAAAAAAATTATTTGAGCCGCGCCATGGGAAAACCAACGTAGTGGGTTTGCTACCAGCATGGATCCAGACCAGCCTGCGCTTCCGTGCAGTCTGGTCAGGATCCATGCTGTTTGCTTTCAACGTCTATTGCATTTAGAGAAACTGTTAGCGAACAGCATGGATCTTGACCAGACTGCGCGGAAGCGCAGGCTGGTCTGGATCCATGCTGGTCGCAAAGCCACTATGCTGGTTTTCCCATGGTGTGGCTCATTTTATGTTTAATTTTTGTATCGAAATGTAAGTAAAGAGATTGATAAGGGTCTTAAAGTTCAACCTGAGTAACCATGTACATATTATAAGCTAATATGAATAGAAAACAACATAGTTGTTTGTGGAAGTGATTTTAACATAATATCAGGACTTATTAGAAGGCAGCATTAAAAGATTTTGTTCTTCAGAATTAAAAAAGTTTGGGGCCTAGTTAAGAACTAGGGTAGGTAGGGTTACCTGAACCACACATATTTTGGATTTTGACCTAACATATTTTGTGAGGGTCATTTAAGGCATTGTACAGTTCCTTGCCCTTGGAGTTGGCTGGCATAATGGGAGTTTGTGGCATGAACTACAATAAAACATCGATAACTCAAGGTTGCATGAGGACAAGCGAAATACTCAGAGTTATCCAAGGTCTTGAGTTATCCAAATTCAAGGCTTGTCTGTATCTTTTAAACCTGCTAGTGGCACTGCTAAAATAAGCACAATCTGTACAAAAACAGGACTTTGCATTTGTGCAGTTTTTATTCTTCAGTGTTGTTTGCAGTCTTTATATAACATTTTGCCTCTGTTGTACTTATTGAAATACTATGCATTTTGCAATGACCTAAATTGTGATGAATGGAGATGCAAACCTTTTTTATTATACATATATGCTCGAGTTATCCAATATGAACACAGAACAAAATAATGTCTTGGAGATAAGACATCGCTCAAGTTTTCAAGTTATTGATGCTTAAATTATCCAAGGTAAAGTTCCATTGAACAAATATAAAATTGGCCGGGACCATACAATGTCCTTGAGTTACCCAGGGTTCTCGAGTTAATGATGCTCAAGTTGACGGTATTTGACTGTACAACTTTTGCAGTTGTAGAGAGTTTCCAATGAAACTTCATAAACATGGTTATTATATAGTGCAGATTTGTGTGACTTGTTATTATGACCCTTGGCCTTGCAGCATTATACACCCTTGGACTTAAACTTCCTTATTTCCTTAGACAAAGCAGTAATTTTGCGTATTTATTATGCATTGATAGCTCTAGTTATGTACAAGAAAAAGTAGACATAATGTAATGAAAAACAACTATCCACATGTGGTCTTACTACGTTTTGATAAGCCTTGAATATAAAGATTGCTTTACTAACAAAAGTGAAAGAATTCCAACAGAAGCGAAAAAGAAAGAAACTCAGCTTTAGTCTAGTATGACATTAATTTTATTACAATTGCTTTTGTTAGATGCCTGCTCAGTTTTTAGCTCGACTATATGAATTATGGAGAGCTTTCCTACTCGACCCGGCGTCGGCGTCCTTCCGCGTCCGCACATTCAGTAAAGTTTTGATGCACTTTCTCTTTATCTTTGGTATTACTTGATGGATTTGCTTCAAACTGAAAATAATTGTTCCTCATCATCACCCACATCATATGGCACAATAGTCATAACTCTGGCACCATAATTTCATGAATTATCCCCCCTTTTCACTTAGAATTTCAGGTTGAAGTTTTAGTGCACTTCCACCTTATCTCAGTTATTACTGAATGGATTTGATTCAAACTTAAAATAGTTGTTCCATGTCACTACCCTCATCATATGACACAAGGTCAATAACTCTGGCACAAATATGTTATGAATTAAGCCCCCTTTTCACCTAGAAATTTAAGGTAAATTTTGATGCATTTTCACTATATCTGTTCTTTCAGAAGGGATTTGATTCAAACTTAAAATAATTGTTCATCATCATTTAATATAAGGGCTATAACTGTGACAGCTGTACATTTTTGTATTGTATGAGTTATCTCCCATTTTACTTAAAAATTCAGGTTAAAGTTTTTATGCACTTTCACTCTATCTATGTTATTACCAAACAGATTTGATTCCAACTTGAAACAGTTTAGTCTAGTGTGACATTAGTTTTATTAATCCCCCGCCACAAGTGGTGGGGGGTTATAGGAATGATCTCCTTCCGTCCTTCTGTCCTTCCGAGCTCACATTTGCATACTTAGGTGGCTAGCCTACAGAAGAAAAAGGCCTGCTGCGTACTCTTGCTGTGTACATACAGCGTATATGATGCCTACAGGATGTGTACTGAAATCAAGGGCTTTAAATAGTACGCAGGATATACACCGCACATACACCAATAGTACGTTTGTAGTACACTTTTGACATGCAAATGAGCTCTGCCGCGTACTACTTGCTGTGTACATACTGTGGACTACATAGTACACAGGATGTACGCTGGAGGAATTTAGTATGCGGGAAATAGTACGCAGCATGTACGCGGCACATACACTTTTCACATGCAAATGAGCCTGCGGTGTACTACCCCTGCGGCGTACATGCTGTGTACTCCTGCGGTGTACATGCTGAGTACTCCTGCGGCGTACATGCTGTGTACTCCTGGCCCGAGTCCTGAGGTGTACATGCTGTGTACTCCTGCGGCGTACATGATGCGAACTTCTGGCCCGAGTCCTGCGGCATACATGCTGTGTACTCCTGCTGCATACATGCTGTGTACTCTTGTGGCGAAACTGCTGTGATAATGTAAATTCCTTATCCCACCAACTTTCGTATGCAAATGCTGATCATTTGGACAGAAAAAAACAGAAAAAAGATAAGTGACATGCATTAGTAAGTATTTACCCTTACCAAAATAATGTAGATTGATGTTATCAAATAAATTCGTATGTTTTTCTTCATCCACTTTTCAATGAAATAAATCAATTTTTGTAGCTTGTAATTTGGTAAACATTTGAAGAAAATGGCGTAACTACATCAAGGGGAAACAACTTTAATGCAACTAAATATAAGTGTTATGATTTATTATAGATGATGTGTGCGTAGTATGTATTTATTTTGATTAAAATCCATCTGAGAACAATCTATGACATGAATTATATAAGCATTTATACACTTTTACTTCTGTAAAAAGTAGCACACCAAAAAATTTTGGATTGATTTTTTCCAATGTGGGGCGAGCGCAATTAGCCAAAAATGTTCTGAAAATATACGAGCGGCAAATCCGATGAACAACTTTTTAATTTGGTGAGGCCTTAATGAGTTAACATAATGAGCATTAAAGCCTTTATTATAAAGTTTATAAAATATGATAGAATGGTGTTTTGCTTAAGAGTATTCAAATAACAGTGAGAGCTATTAATTCTTCTCATTCGGGCGCTGTTGAGGCATTATCTTGGTAATTATTTCATGTATTACAAAATGTAATGCAACGAAGTTCAAATAAGGCTTTTCAATTATCCAAGTTAGAAAGCTCCAGGATTAATTCAAAATGAAAAAGAATATATTTTTACACTGCATGCAAGGTGCAGCTCAGAAATCACTAAGATGTAAGCTTCACAAATGAACATTGCAAATAGTTTGGCAAATTTTCACTGTTCAGAATACCAGTAATCTGAACTATTCTATGCTATTAAGATAAAAGTTACTCGGAAATCAAGTTCTTGCTTCCAAAAAAAAAAAATGTACAAATCCTTCCTGCATGAAGTGTACTTCAGACTTTTACCTAAAAAAATTCAATTAAGTATAAACACCAAAAGAAAATGAACAAGTCCCTCCCACGTATATGAAGTTTACTTCAGACTTTATAAAAAAACACTTAAAAATAAATGCCAAAAGAAATTGTACAAGTCTTTCCCGCGTATATGAAGTGTACTACACAAATTTCAAAGTATCTGCGGTGTACATGCAGTGTACTATTTTCTTGTACAAGTCCCTCCTGCCTACATGCAGTGTACTCCTTAAATTTTCAGAGTCTGTGCTGCGTACCTGAAGTGTACTAGTGACCTCCTGCGTACATGCTGTGTACTCGTCCAAATAGTATGCGGCATGTACGCGGCAAGCGTGTATGTAAAATGTACTCCTCTGGTGTACTACTGTGTTCGCGGCATATACACAGCAAATACACAGCATGTACGCCACAGAGGCTTGCTTCTGTAAGGGTATAGCAACAATAGGTAACTGTACTTTTTCTTTGATGTCATTCATGTAAAGTAGTAAAAGAAGCAAATACTGCGAATTCATTATTATTTGTCGGGTTAAATTTTTATTGGCTTATCCTGGTTGTTTGTTGCAGTAGATTGACAAATATGTGCTTTAACATACTTGCAACACACCAGGTTATCTTCTGCATGCCCCCCCACCCCACCCCACCCCACTCACGACGTGCACGCCACTAGCGATGAGGATGTAGTTTGTTTTCCATTTTTTTTTTGTATTTCTTATATATTTTTCATTTCTGATTGATATACCTGTGATCTGTGATGCATAGGTCAAAAACAGTAGCTTCATGGCAGGTCATATCAGTTACGGTTTCACATTTAGTGTGATGCCATGGAAGTGCTGTGTCAAGTCGCTTTCCATGCAGATGTCATTTATAAATACGGCTAGATGCGAAAACGAACTAAAAGATCAAGCCGAATTTCAGGTGGATTTTTTATAAAGCGACCTGGATACATTTTTATTACATGTTTAAGCCAAATGAGCCATGCCATTAGAAAACCAACATAGTGGCTTTGCGACCAGCATGGTTCCAGACTAGCCTGCGCAACTGCGCAGTCTGGTCAGGATCCATGCTGTTCGCTAATGGTTGGTCTAATCGGTATTCGAATCAACACAACAACACTTCCCCAACATCCTGACTCCCCTCGCCCTCAACTCCCCCCCTCCGGGTACACCCCCAATCCCCACGGGGACGAACCCCCCCTCCCCCCCCACCCCACCCAATTTTTTTTCATTTTTCACTTATATTTTTATATTTCAATATGAACATGTGAAATTTCAAAACAACATTTCCCCAACATCCCGACTCCCTGCGCCCCTAGCACCCCCCCTCCCCCACACCCAATGACCCCCCCCCCCCCCCCCCCCCCCCCCCCCCCCCCCCCCCCCCCCCCCAAAGGGGTTACACCCCCGCTCCCATTTTTTTCCATTTTTTAGCTAAATTCCAATATGAACAACCCCCCGGTTGCACCACCCCCTCCCCCTTAATTTTAATCTATATTTCAATATGAACATGTGAAATTTCAAAATAACACATCCCCAACATCCCAACTCCCTGACCTCGCAAAAATAGTAGCTCGGAATATTTTAAAAGTCAAATAGAAGAACAGTATCCAAAACTTATTGGGATAAGAGGATTTGAGTTGTTGCGAACTCAAGCCCGAAGTAGGTGTGATTTGGAAGTCATACGATTACCTCCAGGAGGATACATTGTGAACTTTTTGGCAGACCAGAGCAATCTGGGACAGGCAGTCTGTTATATTAGGCCAATACAAAGGAACCTGTCTTTGAAAGAAGAAGAATACAATGTAAATATTCATTACATGTATATTTTTGAATCCCGAGTCATAAATTCAAAGAACAAAGTAATGATAATAGAAATTTTAGGATTGTTGGTATTTATGCCTAAGCCCCCCTGCCCCCAACCCAAAGGGATGCATATTCAAATCACGCCATTTGTCTGTCCTCATTCATGTCAAGACTGTAACTTTGTCATGCATTTTAGGAATTTTTTTTAAATAACATGGCACAAATGTTTTGTACACCAAAAAAAGGTGTTGTGTGCAAGACCTACGTCTCTACCCTAAAGAACAAGGTACAGGGTGGATAATTGTGGACACAATTGTGTCCAGACTTTTACTTTATTCTGTATTGAACAATCTCCATATTATATTAACTTTGAACATCTTTCACCATTATGACCCCAACTTGAAGACAAAAGGAGTAAACACTTTTAAGAATTTAGACAGAATTATGCCCCTTTTATGACCTAGAAAAAGGGGTTAAAGTTATTGGTAACATTATATGTCAGTAAGTAATGAAAATAATGGGTTGCAACTTTAAGCTATGCTGTTGTTTATGATGTGTCAAATTTTGAGAGAAAAAAACTTTAACCTGACCAACATCTTGATCACTGTCAAAACTTGAAAAGGTGCATATGTATTTGGGTCATTACTGGAGGTCTCTGATCAAGATCTATGAAAAATTACTCTTTTTCCCCTTTTTCAACTTAATAAATTTTGGTAAATATCTCAGACACTATCAGAGCTTTTCACTCAAAACTTTGCATATGTAAATTTGTAATAGGGGTCATTAGCAGAGGTCACTGACCAAGTGCCAGAACTCTTTCTGGGAGTTTGAATGAATTATCTCCCTTTTTGGAGTAGGGAAATCTTTGTTAAAGTTTTACATGCAACTTAATAACTGTAAAATTGATAGTGATATTTAATTGAAACGTTACAAATATCTTCAGTGTCATAAAGTTAGGTCATTGGCTGACATTGTCATTTATTATATACCTAAATAAATTCTGTACAAAATCAGCTTGTATTTTACAATTAAATATGAACACACAGACAACAATTCCGTATTGTAACTTTTGAATTCCGTATTGTACCTTCCGTATTGTATGCTGCCGGACTATTTTCATTAATATGCATGACACGACACATTTCTATAAATAGCGCACATAAAAACTTCACTTAGTTCCAGTTAATATCGATAAACATTGAAGATTTCGTTCAAGAACAAAACAAGAATCAAAATGGTAAAGGTATATAATAAAAGGGTCATTATAACAGTAGCTGGATCTGGGACTTTGTATTCAGCTATCGTGGATTTTGCAAGGTCGGATCACACACGGCGCTTGCGCGCCTCGTGAGAGCCGATCTAGCAAAATCCACTCGAGCCGAATACTGCATCCCTGATCCAGCAGCTACTGTTATAATAACCCAATTATATTTGAATTTAATTATGCTTTTTTCCAATGAAAATCCTTGTTAACTTATTATTATGCTGTTCATGCATTTGAACAGACTTAAAGGCTTATATTTTACTATTCAGCACTGAGAATAGTCGTTGACAGCTCTTGTTTGCTTGTTTGATATATTTTATGTGGACATACTGTTTTGGTCTTTTCGGGGGTATTTGTTACAAGTAGTGACAGCTCATGTTACTGTTTCATTTAGTGTAATGACTTTTCAGCTCATCTGTCATGAAGTGACAATGTGAGCTTTTGTGATCGCATTTCGTCCATCGTCCATCCGTCTGTAAACTTAAACGTCACCTCCTCATAAACCACTTGGTCAGTTTCATCCAAACTTCACAGGAATGTTCCTTTGGTGAAGCTCTACAAAAATTGTTCAAAGAATTAAATTCCATGCAGAACTCTGGTTGCCATGGCAGCAGAAAGCAAAAAACTTTAATCTTCTTCTCCAAAACCAAAAGGCCTAGAGCCTTGATATTTGGTATGTGGCATCATCTAATGGTCCTCTATGAAAATTGTTCAAATTATGTCCTTAGGGTCACACAGGGCCCCTTCCGAGGGGTCCAAATTTTTGCATAGACTTATATAGGGAAAAGCTTTAAAAATCTTCTTCTCCAAAACCTTAAGGCCTACAGCCTATATATTTGGTATGTTGCATCATGTAATGGTCCCCTATGAAAATTTGTCAAATTCAATTCATTGATGGTTTGCATGGGGAACTATGTCACAAATAGGTATACCCCTAGTCCTGACTCACAAGCCCCTCATAGGGGTCAATGTTACTAAAAATGGTAATTTTATGATGGCTTTCATATTGTGGGTGATGTGGAAGTCCACATCCATTCTGTCACTACTTATATATTGAGGCATTGTATTTAAAATGCCTAGGCATAGTACAGCAAATGTACAGGTGAGCGATTCAGGGCCATCATTGGCCTCTTGTATTAGTGTGTAACTATATTCATGTGTCTTAACAATATACTGTTAATATAGGATGATGTTGGTATTCAGGAGAGATGTATCAGATGTAATGAGCTTATTCCATTGAGATTGCTTAGAGAACATGCAGATGTCTGTGAAGTTGCAGATAAGGTGAACGAGAGCTTTTGTGTTTTCCAAAAAATGTGATATTTATTAAAGCCCCCCAAAATCAATGTTCTTTTATAATTTTAGCTATTTTTTAATATGATTTTTGTTTTTTAACCACTAATATATTGTAAAAAAAAAAATGAAAGCCATGTGCCTGTTAAAGATTTTATCTTATTCCTATGTATCTGAACTTCAATCCATTGTCAATGTCATGTGGTATTATTCAATTGTTTGTGTCTGGTATTAATGTCCGTGAAAGTCAATACAAAGTATATTTTGACAAATATTTTATCAATTCTGTGTTTCAGAAGATTGATGACGAGGAAACTTCTGATGACATCCAATTGAAAAGGCGAAGACTGTCCGTTGACCTGCCAATTTGTGGCTTTGCTTGTGTATGTACAAGTATTTATTCAAATTTGCTATTATGACCAAATATAAGGCTCCATTCAGGGATTGTTTAATTTTACTCCAACAAATTCATATTGCAGATCCTAATTAGATGTTACATGCCTGTTTTACTGGTGATACAGAATTATTTCTATGTTGCCTGAAATCTTCCACAGTCATTTTAGCATTTTGAAGTGTACATGTTTGTATTCAGTTTATTAATTTATACCCACAGGTAGGGGAGGATGTTATATATGTCTTGTCTGTTGATCCATCAGTTCAGAACTTGTCCAGGCTCTTATTTTCCCAGTGCATTAAAGAATTGTGTGTATTGGGCAAGAAATTGATGACTAACTTTAAGTACAAGGTCATACTTTTGAGATAAATTTTAAACTGAAGTGCTTTTAGCTCAACTGAGCTTAACGTTCAGGGTGAGCTATTGTGTCTGCTGAATGTCTGTTGAGCATCTGTCAACAAGTTCATGTCTGCATAATAGGGGTTTCATTTATGATTTCATTTTAACCAAACTTGCGCACAACTTGTATCACCATAAGCTCTGGTTCCTTTCTTGAACCAGTTGTATCCAATCATGGGTTCAAGAGTTACGGCCCCTGAAGGTGAAACATTGCCTATTTTGGTCTAGGCTGCAATGTGATGATTTCATTTATGATTTAATTTTAACCAAACTTGCACACAGCTTGTACCACAATTAGTTCCTTGCTTGAACCAGCCATATCCCATCATGGACTCCAGAGTTATAGCCCCTGAAAGGGCAAAAATTGCCTATTTTGGTCTTGTCTACAGTGATGATTTAATTTATGATTTTATTTTAAGCTATATTTGAATACAAACATGTGAAATTTCAAAACAGCACATCCACCAACCAACCCCTCATTTTTATGCGAATGTCCCTTTTCATGTAGAGCCACGATACTCAGATGAGTGATGTAGGGCCATCATGACCCTCTTCATTTGATTTTACAGGCTCTAACTTCTGAATGTATTGAAGGATTGTGAAATTAGTTTACTAAGACCAAATTTTACATAATATTTGGGACATTGTGCTATGTGCAAACTCTTAATGAGACTACCTTTAAGGTCTAGGTGATGTTTTGTTGTTACTTGTCAAAGGTCAGAATACAGTGTCACTGTCAAATACTGCTTGTCCACATTCTGAAATTAAGATGCTGCTATGTGAACAAAATATATTCAACATGCAAAATATATTGTGTCAAAGTGATCTGTATTGGTATTCATCCGACATGGTCGAAAAAAAAAAAGCTGTAGTAAAATTTTGATGTTTTAGTAATGAAATGAAAACATAAGTGTGTAAAAGGTATATTTGAGCCATGCCATGGAAAAACCAACATAGTGGGTATGCGACCAGCATTGATCCAGACCAGCCTGCGCATCCGCGCAGTCTGGTCAGGATCCATACTGTTCGCTAATAGTTTCTCCAATTCCAATAGGCTTTAAAAGCGAACAGCATGGAGCCTGACCAGACTGCGCGGATGCGCAGGCTGGTCTGGATCCATGCTGGTCGCATACCCACTATGTTGGTTTTCTCATGGCACGGCTCATTTCTTATTTGAATATGTGTTGACAGAGGCAAACAGATGCATCCACTGATCAAGAGGAGTATGTGTTCTTTCTTGAGCTTCCTACAGTTGTTGTTGTTTGTTGATCCAGTTGTTGTTTAAAGTTATTTATGTTAATTCCCACCATGACAAGGGTCAGCCAAAATAGCAATAACTTTTCCAACATATTAATGGAAAAAAGAAACTAATTTTTTACTGTGCTTCATTGACTTTTTGGAAATCCATAGAAATCCTTTAATACAAAGACTGGATGCCTAGCAATAATAGAGTATCAGCTTTATTGCCTTGGCCAGAAAGCATTAAGACCATCCCTCTAGATTATTGAATAATAAAAAAACATAACGTGTATTGCATATATCATGAAAAAGGACAGAAGTTTCTGGTAGAGAAAGTAAAATATGGAGAAAACTTGATAGATAAAAGAACTGCGAACACTTGGCACAGTAAAGCTGAAGTTATTTTAGACTTTCGCAGTTTGTTGGATGACCCTTGTGAATTATGTCTGCCCCAAGAAGAATTCTGGGGAGACATATTGTTTTTCCGCCCGAGTTGTCTGTCTGTCTGTCTGTCTGTCAATCTGTCTGTGCCCATAAAATGAGAGTTAAGTGACTATAAAGCAATGGATAAATGTAAAATCTTTTGTTCATTCCAGATTTGGCTTAAATGGTTAAAAGAACAATAGAGAGAACAATAAGATAGTCACATAAAAGCAGTTTTTGAGAACGTCTGTCTGACTGTCTGTCGGTCACAAATCATGTCTAAGCCCGTCCGCTTAGCTCAGTAGGTAGAGCGTTGGTCTACGGACCGCGGGGTCGTGAGTTCGATCCTCAGGAGGGGCGTATGTTCTCCGTGACTATTTGATAAACAACATTGTGTCTGAAATCATTAGTCCTCCACCTCTGATTCATGTGGGGAAGTTGGCAGTTACTTGTGGAGAACAGGCTTGTACTGGTACAGAATCCAGGAACACTGGTTAGGTTAACTGCCCACCGTTACATGACTGAAATACTGTTGAAAAACGGCATTAAACCCAAAACAAACAAACAAAACAAATCATGTCTGGGCTGTATCTTTTAAACCCCTTGAAGGATTTCCAAAAAACTTAGCATAAATTATCACTGTATTCAGGTGATATGCAGAACACATGTTCCAGCCACCTACCCTCAATGTCAAGATCGCAGGCAAGGGTCAAAAGTCATTGGGCTGTATCTTTTAAACCCCTTGAAGGATTTTAAATAACTTTGCATATTAAAATAATTGTCACTGTTACAAATCATGAAGGCTGGGGGAGACATACGTTTTTGTTACAAAAACCCTTTGAGTAAGGTTTGGCTTTGCCATCTGTCCAGCTGTTTTATTTGAAAGCACTGAAAATAGTCAAGGGTGCTGTCTTGTGGACATCATTTCCCATATTTAAATTCATGTGTTATTGTACCCCCCGACAACAAAGTTGTAAGGGGGGGTATACTGGTTTCAGGTTGTCTGTCTGTCTGTGCATCCGTCTGTCTGTCCGTCCGTAGACACAATCTTGTGTGCACCATCTCTCCCCATCCCCTTGACACAATTTAATGAAACTTCACATAAGTGATCAGTAACAACAGTAGTTGTGCATGGGCATGTTAGGTTTTTCAGAAAAAAAAACTGCAGAGTTATGGGACTTTGTTTTCTGTTACTATACAATATACATAGACACAATATTATGCGCACCATCTCTCCTCATCCACTTGACACAATTTAATGAAACTTCACACAAGTGATCAGTAACAACAGTAGTTGTGCATGAGGCTTGGTAGGTTGTTTTTTTTTTTCAGAAAAAAAATTTGCAGAGTTACGGGACTTTGTTTTTTGTTACTAAATTATATACATAGACAATCTTGTGCACGCCATCTCTCCTCATCCCCTTGACACAATTTAATGAAACTTCACACAAGTGATCAGTAACAACAGTAGTTGTGCATGGGGCATGTTAGGTTCTTTCAACGACAAAAATTGCAGAGTTATGGGACTTTGTTTCTTGTTAACATACTATGTACATACAGTCTGCATATGCAGTCTTGTGCGCGCCTAATCTTCCGAACCCTTGCACACAATTTAATGAAACTTCACACAAGTGATCAGTACCAACCCTAGTTGTGCATGGTGCATGTTACATTCTTTTAGATAAATATTCTGCATAGTTATGGGACTTTGTTTTTTGTTACTATAATGTATACATACAGTCTATATACATACAGACCACATAATTATGCAATTTTGTGTGCGACAAATTGCAATGTACTGTGTCAGTGCATGCGGGGGGTACATTCATCACCTTTAGTGATAGCTCTAGTTACTTAAGTCTGTAGATTGAAACTTCACAACGTCTTTGGGGTCAGTACGTAAAAACACTGGACCAATGCTAACTCTTGACTTTTATTTTTTATCCGAGTTTTGTTCCTTTGTGTAGTTAGTTCAATATGAAGTTTTTTTATGCAACTATTTTACTTATGGAAAATTGAAGCCTGGAATTATTGTCAGTGGTTAATTCTCTCAACAATATATAACAGTAAAACTAATAACACTTTAAATTAGAATAAGTATGTGTCTTTATACTGGTTTCATAAACACTAATGAATGCGTCAGTGTTCAGAATTTTCCTTCCATGTTGGTGAACCTGGTCTGGGATTCACGAATTATTCCAAGACTTGAAGTTCAAAAATGTTCTTGACATTGACCAATGAACAAATTTTAGTTTATTGTTGACAACTACACCAGTTGCTTTTAGCTCACCTGAGCCAAAGGCTCAAGGTGAGCTTTTGTGACTGGTTGTTGTCCGTTGTCAGTCGTCAGTCAGTCAACAATTTCTAAAAAAATCTTCTTCTCCAAAGCCACTGGGTAGATTTACTTCAAACTTCACAGGAATGTTCCTTGGGTGAAGCTCTACCAAACTTTTTCAAAGAATTGAATTCCATGCAGAACTCTTGTTGCCATGGCAACCAAATGGAAAAACCACAAGGCCTACAGTCTTGATATATGGTACATGTATGTAGCTTCATGTAGTGGTCCTCTACCAAAATTGTTCAAATTATTCCCCTGGGGTCAAAAATGGCCCCGCCCTGGGGTCACTATTTTTACATTGACTTGTTTAGGGAAGTCATCAAAACTCTTCTCCTCCAAGACCAAATTAACGAGAAGCTTGATTGGTTTGTTGCATCATCTAATAGTCCTCTGTAAAAATTGTTCAGATGTGAAATTTGGTCCCCGCCCAGGTTTTCCAAAATGTTACATTGACTTACATACCAGGGGAAAGCTTTAATTTGAGGCACATCCTTTAAATTTGGACCATGTCTAAAGTTTTGTATAGTGAAATGAACTTTGACCTTTACCATGACCTACTAACCTACTTTTCTTTTTTTTAAGTTACAGCCTTCAAATTTGGACCACATTTACATTTTTGCATATTTAAATGAACTTTGACCTTTTTTTCTTTACCATGACCCAATGACCTACTTTTCTTTTTTTTGAGCTATACAGCCTTCAGATTTGGACCACATGTACACCTTTGCAGACTGAATTGAACTTTCAGGGTGGCCACCGACTCTGGAAATAGGGAAAACAGGGAAAAAGGCTAAAAAAAATTCCCTGCATGGAAAATTCAGGGAATTTGAAAATTTTGAAAAAATCGGGGAATTATCAGGGAATTGTTCAAAAATTGAAAGAAAAAATTTAAAAGACTGTATAACTATGTTTTGGCTACTGGTGGTTTCTCTTCTTCATAATAGTTACATTTATTTTATATAATACAGAATACTATACTTAGCAAATGCACTCACTGTTTGATGATTCTAAAACTGTTATGATTCTAAAACTGTTATTCATCAACTATAAGAGATATGTTACTAATACATTGTACTTTGAAAGCAAGCAGAAGTTGTTACTCAACTAAAAGCTAATATGAATTGTCAGTACATTACTGACATTAACAAAATGTATACCAACATTTGAATCATGCATTAGAAGTACCTGTGTATTGGTAGTAGTTGCTTGTTAAGACTTTTGCTAGTTATTAACAAACATTAACATTAGTCTCGAATAGCATAATTATGAAATGTATTTTTAAAACCATAAAATTAGCAACTTCATGAGAAAACCCTTTGGCTTTGGAACCAGTAATGGAATCAAGACTAGCCTGTACATTCTGTGTAGTCTGTTCAGGATCCATGTTGTTTGTTTGTGCACATTAGATGTAACAGCCATAGGTCTATACATTTAAAATGAACAGGATGGTTCCTGATCAGAGTACAGGCTTTTTTAATCCATACTGGCCATAAAGTCATGCTTGTGTCTCATGTCATGATGACTTGAGTTTTAAACTCAGTTTACCAGAAAGATGAAATTGTTGTTATGAATGCGAGGAGTAGTTGACAGTTGTATGCTAATTTAGTGGACTAATTCATTTTCGAAGAAACTTTTATGTCAAGTCTTGAAGACCATTTGTCTAGATTTAATATTTTTCTTTTTAAGTTAAAAGTTAAAACTGCAGGAAAAGTTATTTCCCACTGCCTCGTATTAGAAGCTAAAGTGCTGGATTGTTTATGTGTATACGTAACATCCTGTTTTGATTTACATAGTTGTACTAACATTAATGGTATTTTAAATTCAAAGTGAAAACTGCAGTTACTGGTAGTTTTGTCAACTAACATTAATAGTGTTTTAAATTCAAAGTGAAAACTGCAGTTACTGGTAGTTTTGTGAGTATAGCTTGTTAGAAACATGAATGGCTAGAATGTTTGTGATGTAGAACATTGATAATGTTTTGAAAGTTATATATTTGTAAAGCTTAAAGGCTTATTTGTAACCTTCTGCTTTAATATGTTGTATGATTATAAAGATTATGAAGATTGTAGTGTCTTTGTGGCATTGTAAAGGAGAATGTTAAAAATCAGGCTCAGTTCATTTACATTAACACATGGTAATTTGAATAATCAATGTTATAGGCAATTAAAGACACTGAAATTAGTATCAATAGATGGTATGTACATATATGAGAAATGTAAGTCATTGCTGCTGAAGTATTGTAGTTTTCTTTTTTGAACTGTTTTGAGTTGTTACTTACCATGCTTATTGCTCTTACGAGAATTGCTAAATGAGATCTTAAAAATTTCTATATAATTGATTATTTAAACAGGATTCTGAAAATAAAATAATTTAAAAAATAATTTTCAAAAAATAATAATAAATAAATAAAATTTCATATGTATATAAAATAGATGTAAAATAAACAAGTTTATTGGTGGAGAAGGTATGGCTAGAAGGGGGGATGGAGGCCATAATATTACTACATTTATATTCACAATTGTTGCTACCCCGAACAAAGTATCAGGGAAATTGACTATCCTGTCAGGGAAAATTCAGGGAATTATCAGGGAAATTTACTTTAGATTTTTGGTGGCCACCCTGACTTTGACGTTTGTTGACCTTAAATCTTGAACTTGAATAACCTATATTTCCACCCCCCTCCAGTCACAAATTCATCAAACGGGCCCATTGTGTTCTTTCGAACACAGAGCCACGAGACAGGTGAGCGATTTAGGACCATCATGGCCTCTTGTTAGCTCATCTGAGCATCTGCACCCTCAATGTAAATACCCTTATTTTTCCATCTATATTTATCAACATGTGAGGTACCAGCTTCAGAAGAGCCAGTAACTCTGAGATTGTAAACTTCAGTCTATTTCTTTTATATTCAGCAATCAGCCTACCAACAGACCATGCCCTGTTTGTGGAGTCTGTTTCCCAAAAGAATTGCTAGAGTTGCATGCATCATCATGTGGCGAGGACAGGTCAGCACAAGTGGACAAGGACTCTTTTGTAAGGTATGTTTTCAGCTCACGTGAGCAGAAATCTTCAGAAATCTTCTCTGAAACAACACACAGACTAATTCTTTGATATTTGACTGAATTATCTCCCTTTTTGTACTAAGAAAAACCATGGTTTACCTTGTTAAAGTTTTACAAGCAACTTTATAACTTGATTGACTACCAAAGTTTAATATGGACACTTCTATTGGCAAAATCAAGTCTTTTTGTCTGTACCTTCATGGCCGTGGGTTTTGATAATTGGTTTGTAGCATTGCCTGATCAGACCTCTACCAAGACTGTTCAAATTATGCCCCTTGGTTAGAAGATAGTCCAACCGGATCACTTGTTGCAAGAAGCCCACATAACTAGTATTGTTATGGACCCTCATAGTTAGTCTGAAAAAGAGATGACCTTGATTTAAAGATTATTAAAGTGTACACGTAACTTGTGTTATTGACCGTGTCATTCAGAGCTTTGAGACTCAGGTGAGCTATACAGGGTCATCATGGCCCTCTTGTTTAACTGTTATCGTAAGATCATTGTCATAGAAGAGATATTAAACTTAGAATCATATAGGATGGAAATATTTTGATTTTATGTTTTCTGTTGAATTACAGTTAAATTCTTATTTTGAAAGACACAATATTGAAACAACAAATAACAAAAAAAAAAAAAATATCTGATTAAAAAATAGTGATAAAAATGTTAAAAAGAAAAACTGAAAGTCATTCTAACAGTAATCCTTTCTTTTTTTAAAGAACTTTGGAGGAAGAACTCGAGTGTATCAGGGGCCTCCGTGGCCGAGTGGTTAAGGTCGCTGACTTCAAATCACTTGCCCCTCATCGATGTGGGTTCGAGCCTCACTTGGGGCGTAGAATTCTTCATGTGAGGAAGCTATCCAGCTGGCTTACGGAAGGTCGGTGGTTCTACCCAGGTGCCCGCTCCTGATGAAATAATGCACGGAGGGGCACCTGGGGTCTTCCTCCACCATCAAAGCTGGAAAGTCGCCATGTGACCTGAATTGTGTCGGAGCGACGTTAAACCCAACTAAATCAAATCAAAAATTGAGTGTATCAATTTGAAACTAGCAAAATGTCCAGACAATTGGAATGTTCGAATTATAAGGCGTCTGTTCCTGCAGACAGCATTAGAAGAACTCTTTGCAGCCACAGACGAGGATTGGGGAAAACCACTCAAAGTGACTTTCATTGGAGAAGAGGGAGTTGATGCAGGGGGACTAAGCAGAGAATTTTTCACAATTCTCTTCAATAAAACCAAAACGTTTAATAGGGGCACATTTCATCTTGATGCCGAACTTTTGTCAAATAAAGAATATCTTATTATGGGGAGGGCAACAGCAGTTGCCCTTATTAATGGGCACTCAGGACCCAGGTGCTTTAACCGACTAATAGCTGAATACATCACAAGTGGGGGGGAACCTGACTTTGAAAATCTGTCCGATGAATGCATCCAGAGGTCTGATGTTGAAACAGCTGTACGTGAAGTAAGTTTATTTCTGTCAACTTCTACCAGACAAGACTTAATTATTTTCAGGTCAAAATGCCAGAAATCGAGGACAGGGAATCATGAAATAAAATATACAATATAATACACATATAGCTGATAAAAGCAAATGCTTTAAACTGCAGTCATGAAAATTTCATTCAAGGTACTTCATGACAATCTCTACAAGACCTATTCATATTCAGGACAATTGTTCATACGTCAAGGTCAGACATGTGAACACCTAATTTAACCACAATCATCAAATGGTGTGATGTGTTCTTTTGAACACATAAAAGAACACAGAAGAAAACAACCATTTAATACATACAACATTCTTCCTTGTTATTACATTATTTTCATGATAAATTGAAAACACAATAATAAGATAAGTCTTTCAGTCATTAAAATTACTAACAGATGGATACTCGTACAAATACAGACTTGCCAGTTAAATCGGTTATATGTATTTGAAAAGTTTCTGAATAGCTCTGTATATTTTTTTTCAGTTAGAAAATGCTAATGCAGGGGAACTTAGTACATTAGTAGATCAGTATTCTGATCTACTAGGATCTACTGGATTTTGTAAGGTGTTGTCAGAATCTACCAGAAAAGAGGCTATCACTGCCTTGAAGACACATTATTCCTTTTACCAAATGATGGGTCCCTTGTTGCAGTATATGGAGGGTAAGTCTTCATTTAGTTCATCCTGTTTTTATGCTCACTGAAGGTGAAGCATATAGTTGCCGCTTCGACCGTCGTCCCGCAAATTCTTGTCCGCTCTATTTCTCAGCAACTACTGGTTGGAATTAACAAAACTTTATGGGAAGCTTCGTTACTAAGAGGAGATGCGCATATTATCAGCATGTTCCAGTACGATGATGTTTCACAGATTTATGGCCCTTTCATTTCTTCCCCTTAATAGTATATACATATATATAGTGCTATTCTTGTCTGCGCTATTTGTCAGCAACTATTGGCTTGAATTCAACAAAACTTTATGGGAAGCTTCATTACCAAGAGGAGATGTGCATATTATCAGCATGTTCCGGTCTGATGATTTTTCACAGATTTATGGCCCTTTGAATTTTTCAGCTATATTTCAATTTATAAAAGTTATCAATATGTATAATTTCAAAACAACACAACAACAATTCCCCAACTGACTTCCCCCCCCCCCCTTGCACCCCCTGCCCCCTATTTTTTATCTATATTTCAATATGGACGAGTGAAATTTCAAAATAACACATCCCCAACATCCCGACTCCCTGACCCCTCCCCCACACCCCCAGACAACAGTATGCTTCTTGGAGCATCCATCGGTTTAACGGATTCTTTGTTTTTCTACTTTTGATCTCGACCCGACTTTGCAAGTCTGTGTTATCTAATGTAAGACACCTTGTTCACATTTCTCAACCAGCAGAATTGTCTCTATTATTCAGCACAAGTGAGAGAAACCTCATACATGCCTTCCCCTTGTTACCAAGTGAATGTGTATTTTCAATAACCTGTGTTTTTCACCTAGATTTTTTACTAACAAAAGTTGTTTTATGGACAAGTACTGAGAAGAGTCGAGCCTATTGACAGCTCTTGTCAATGGTATATTTCAATTTTGTCAACTTTGCATACAGGCCCATTTCCCAAAACAAACCAGAAATCACCAAAAAAAACCTCTACTTCATCAGCTTGTTTATATGAATTTATATTTTAGCAGCAATATTGGCAGTAAAAAGTCCATTTGAAGCCTTAGTGAATGTAGGGAGAAAATAAGTGAAAGCAAGTGAAATTGTTTTATTAAAAGATTTCCTGATTTACTTACAGGATTGAAGCTGCACAGAGTGTTAGGGGTGATCCAACAACACCGTCAGAAGAGCATTGAGTTTTTCTGTAAAGGAAAGTTTCCGATAAGCAGTGAAGTTCAGGATTTTTTTGTGCCTTCTTTTTCCAAAGAAAAAGAGAAGAAAGATGTGGAGGAAGTCGTTGTTTACAATTTCTAAAAATTCCTCAAGAAAGCTGAACATTAGTTACATTGTATATTGATTAATTGCAATTGGGTTGAATTAACCAGTTTCTTTTATGTTACAGTGCAAAAAAAACAAAAAACTTTGGTAATCTTTAATATTTGCTTTTGCAGATGATAATCATAAAACAACATGTTCTTTTTTGTGCTAAAGTGTATCAATTCCTGGTAGTATCCCAATAAGATGATGTCATGATTAAGGCATTGGGTAGCCTTGTTGTCAAGTGTTTAAGGTCATGGACTTGTAATATAATTATGCAACCTCTAACCTCTAGTTTTGTTCCCCGGTACCAACCATGACTATTGAGACACTTGGTGGTTTGTATCGGAGGATGGGAGGAAAAGTGGTGAGGAAACTACCCCCTGTGTATGACTGAATATTTGTCAAAAATGGGCGAAAAAACTGCAAACCAAAAAAAATATTATAAAATAACATGGCAATTTTAAAATTAAAGGCATTTTAGCAGGAAAACTAACTAAAGCAGTTTGAATGGGTATTGTATCTTACAATTCTTCATTTACTTAATTTTACAGGTGGTGCCATTTCTACACCTTGGATTAGTGTTGAGGAGACTGATGTTGTGGAACAGAATGTAGTAATAAATATGGGGCATGTATTGCAGGCCCTTGTTGGAAGTTCAAACATTCCAAGAAATTTGGAATCTGGAGTTATAGAGTTTGATCACAGTTCCAGTAATTTACCGAGTGCCAACACATGTGCACCTTCAATAACATTGTCAAAAACCAGTGAATTACAAGACTACAATAAGTTTGAGATGTACTTTATGTTTATTATCGTGGGAGCTCCAGGCTTTGGAAAGGCTTAGCTATTGCGCTGCATAGATATTGAAGTGTCCATATCCTTGAGATATTAAATAAAGTTTTGCTTAACATCTCATGCCGATTGTTGATTGTATTTACAGCTCTTTTTCAGAGAATTATGCGTAAGGCTGTCAGTAAAGCATTACAATAAGAATATTATTAAAACTTCGTCAGGGATCTTGTATTCAACTTGAATGGTTTATAGCTCGCCTATTGAGTATTCAAGAATAAGGAGAGCATATTCTGTCAACCGAGCATCGGCGTTATTTCCCCCTTACGGACTGAAAAACTTTAACCTGACCAATATCTCAAACACTATCAAAGCTTTTCTCTTGAAACCTTGCATATGTATTCAGAGTGATTGTCAGAGGTCACTGATCAAGAGCAATAAATCTTTCTGGAAGTTTGACTGAATTATCTCCCTTTTTAGCTCGACTATACAAAGTATAAGGAGAGCTATCCTACTCGCCCCGGCGTCGGCGTCTTTCTGCATCCCCACCTTGGTTAAAGTTTTGGTGCACTTTCTCTTTTTAGCTCACCTGTGACATAGTGACAGGATGAGCTTTTGTGATCACCCTTCGTCCGTCCACAATTTCTTGTCTGCAGGATAGTGGTTTCATTTATGATTTTATTTTAACCAAACTGGCACACAACTTGTATCCCCATAAGATCTTGGTTCCTTTCTTGAACCGGCCAGATCCCATTATGGTTTCCAGAGTTATGGCCCCTGAAAGGGCCAAAATTAGCTATTTTGACCTTGTCTGCACAATAGCAGCTTCATTTATGATTTGATTTTAACCAAACTTGCACACAACTTATATCACCACAAGATCTTGGTTCCTTTCTTGAACTGGCCAGATTCCTTTATAGGTTCCAGAGTTATGGCCCCTGATAGGGCCAGAATTAGCTATTTTGACCTTGTCTGCACAATAACAGCTTCATTTATGATGTGAATTTAATCAAACTTGCACAAAACTTGTGTCACCATAAGATCTCGGGTTCTTTTTTGAACCGGCCAGATCCCATAATAGGTTTCAGAGTTATGGCCCCTGAAAGGGCCAAAATTAGCTATTTTGACCTAGTCTGCACAATAGCAACTTCCTTTATGATTTTATTTTAACCAAACTTGCACGAAACTTGTATCACCATAAGATCTTGGTTCCTTTCTTGAACTGGCCAGATTCCATTATGGGTTGCAGAGTTATGGCCCCTGATAGGGCCAGAATTAGCTATTTTGACCTTGTCTGCACAATAGCAGCTTCATTTATGATTTGAATTTAATCAAACTTGTACAAAACTTGTGTCACCATAAGATCTTGGTTCCTTTTTTTAACCGGCCAGATCCCATAATTTGGGTTAGGGTTATGGCCCCTGAAAGGGCCAGAATTAGCTATTTTGACCTTGTCAGCACAATAGCAGCTTCATTTACAATTTGATTTTAACCACACTTGCACACAACTTGTATCACCATAAGATCTCGATTCCTTTTTATATGCCTGAAGGGATATATAATGTTATCGCCTCGGTGTCCGTCTGTCTGTTGGTCAGCAATTTCCCTTCTACTCTGTAACTCTTGAATCCCTTGAAGGATTCCGAAGAAACCTGTCGCAAATGTTCACCTCATTGAAACCATGTGCAGAGCGCATGTTTTGTATGGCTCACTTCAAGGTCAAGGTCATGCTTAGGGGTCAAAGGTCATATGACTTTGTTTTGTGTATATTGCTCTGCATTTGCGTTGCATTGCAGTGCTCTTGTTTTTATTTGGCAGATCCTTCTTTTGTTCACTTACAATAATTTTTTTGAATTACTTCCCTTTTATGTTACTATAAATAGCTTTTGTAACTTTTTTAGCTCACCTGTCACATAGTGACATGGTGAGCTTTTGTGATCACGCAGCGTCCGTCGTCTGTGCGTTCGTCCGTGCGTTCGTCCGTGCGTCCGTAAACTTTTGCTTGTGACCTTTGTGGGATCTTTATGAAAGTTGGTCAGAATGTTCATCTTGATGATATCTAGGTCAAGTTCGAAACTGGGTCACGTGCCATCAAAAACTAGGTCAGTAGGTCTAAAAATAGAAAAACCTTGTGACCTCTCTAGAGGCCATATATTTCACAAGATCTTCATGAAAATTGGTCAGAATGTTCACCTTGATGATATCTAGGTCAAGTTCGAAACTGGGTCACGTGCCGTCAAAAACTAGGTCAGTAGGTCTAAAAATAGAAAAACCTTGTGACCTCTCTAGAGGCCATATATTTCACAAGATCTTCATGAAAATTGGTCAGAATGTTCACCTTGATGATATCTAGGTCAAGTTCGAAACTGGGTCACGTGCCATCAAAAACTAGGTCAGTAGGTCAAATAATAGAAAAACCTTGTGACCTCTCTGAAGGCCATATTTTTCATGGGATCTGTATGAAAGTTGGTCTGAATGTTCATCTTGATGATATCTAGGTCAAGTTCGAAACTGGGTCACGTGCGGTCAAAAACTAGGTCAGTATGTCTAAAAATAGAATAACCTTGTGACCTCTCTAGAGGCCATATTTTTCATGAGATCTTCATAAAAATTGGTCAGAACGTTCACCTTGATGATATCTAGGTCAAGTTCGAAAGTGGGTCACATGCCCTCAAAAACTAGGTCAGTAGGTCAAATAATAGAAAAACCTTGTGACCTCTCTAGAGGCTATATTTTTCATGGGATCTGTATGAAAGTTGGTCTGAATGTTCATCTTGATAATATCTAGGTCAAGTTCGAAAGTGGGTCACATGCTATCAAAAACTAGGTCAGTAGGTCAAATAATAGAAAAACCTTGTGACCTCTCTAAAGGCCATATTTTTCATGGGATCTGTATGAAAGTTAGTCTGAATGTTCATCTTGATGATATCTAGGTCAAGTTTGAAACAGGGTCATGTACGGTCAAAAACTAGGTCAGTAGGTCTAAAAATAGAAAAACCTTGTGACATCTCTAGAGGCCATATTTATAAATGGATCTTCATGAAAATTGGTCAGAATGTTCATCTTGATGATATCTAGGTCAAATTCGAAAGTGGGTCACGTGCCTTCAAAAAGTAGGTCAGTAGGTCAAATAATGAAAAAACGTTGTGACCTCTCTGGAGGCCATAATTTTCATGGGATCTGTATGAAAGTTGGTCTGAATGTTTATCAACTGGGTCATGTGGGAAGAGGTGAGCGATTCAGGACCATCATGGTCCTCTTGTTATTATTAGCTGTAGGGAAAAACCGAGACCACTTTTCTGTGGTACAACATGGATGGTACCTCCAATTTTTAGGTGTATTTTGACTTATCTGTACCTCTAAGAAAATTTCAACTATATTTTCTCATGATTCTTTTGATTGATCTTGATTATAATATTTTGACCTTCTTGTCCTTAAGTGCAATGATAACAGGTGAGCGATATAGGGCCATTATGGCCCTCTTGTTTCAACTTATCTCTGTAATTACTTGATGGATTTGATTCAAACTTGAAATACTTATTCCTCATCATCATCTGACATAAGGTGCATAACTCTGGCACCAATATTTCATGAATTATCCCCCTTTTTCACTTAGATTTTCAGGTTAAAGTTTTGATGCACTTTCACTCTATCTCTGTTATTACTAAATGGATTTGATTCAAACTTAAAATAGTTGTTCAACATGATCACCCACATCATATGACACAAGGTGCATAACTCTGGCACCATTTTTTCATGAATTATTCCCCCTTTTTACTTAGAATTTCAGGTTAAAGTTTTGATGCACTTTCACTCTACCTCTGTTATTACTGAATGGATTTGATTCAAACTTAAAATAGTTGTTCAGCATCATCACCCACATCATATGACACAAGATGCATAACTCTGGCACAAATTTTCATGAATTATTCCCCTTTTTACTTAGAATTTCAGGTAAAAGTTTTATGCACTTTCACTCTATCTCTGTTATTACTGAATGGATCTGATTCAAACTTAAACAATTGTTCAACATCATTACCCTTATCATATGATACAAGGTGCATAACTCTGGGACCAATTTTTCATGAATTATTTCCCTTTTTTACTTAGAATTTTAGGTTAAAGTTTTGATGCACTTTCACCCTATCTCTGTTATTACTGAATGGATTTGATTCAAACTTAAAATAGTTGTTCATCATCATTACCCTTATCATGTGATATAAGGTGCATAACTCTGGGATCAATTTTTCATGAATTATTTCCCTTTTTTACTTAGAATTTCAGGTTAAAGTTTTATGCACTTTCACTCTATCTCTGTTATTACTGAATGGATCTGATTCAAACTTTAACAATTGTTCAACATCATTACCCTTATCATATGATACAAGATGCATAACTCTGGGACCAATTTTTCATGAATTATTTCCCCTTTTTACTTAGAATTTTAGGTTAGTTTTGATGCACTTTCACTCAGTCACTGTTATTATTGAATGGATTAGATTCAAACTTAAAATAGTTGTTCAACATCATCACCCTAACTATATGACACAAGCTGCATAACTCTGGCACCAATATTTAATGAATTATGCCCCTTTTTGCTGAGGATATACTTATATAGTGTTTTGATACATTTTATCTTTACCTCTTATTACTTTAAGCTGATATTTTTGACACAGACTCAGGCTATTGTGCAATATCTTCATCCACAATTGGAGTCATTAAACACTCCAGTGACAGCTCTAGTTTCCCCAGATGTGCCCAGTTTCACTATCCAGCATCGAAATAGTCGAGCGCGCTGTCTCCTGTGACAGCTCTTGTTGGACTTTGTTGCAATTTTCTGTTCAATTTCATAACTGTTAAATTGATAAAGATATTTAACTGAAACTTCACAGATGTCTTCACTGTCATTATGTAAAATTGTTGGCTAAAGGTGTCATATAATTTATTCAGTTTTGCCAGTTTTAGCTCCACTATTTGGAGAAAAAGGGTGCTATCACGTCAGCTTTCCTGGTTAAAGTTTTTCAGTAACCTTTGTTTTTCTGTCATATCTCTGTGACTTTTGCATACATCTTACTGTGACTTTACAAGTTATACATGTATGCAGTGACTGTGCCCATTATACCAAAGGTCAAGGTCACCAAGGTGTTGTACTTGTTTGTTTTAAGGTTAAGGTTTTTCAGTACCCTTTGTTTATCTGTCAAATGTCTGTTACTATTATTTATATCTTACTGTGACTTTAAATACATGTAAATATTGGCAACCATGCAGGTTAGGAAAAGTTATGGTTCTTTGACACTACACACCCTCTCAGTGTGTTCTATCATTGTGTGCAGTTAAAAGTTTACATCTTCCATACTTTTCAAGTTATGCTCAGGACTAGAAAACGTGACAGACAGACGGATGACAGAGAAGTAAACCCTATATATTGCAGCTACTCCGTAGCAGGCGACACAACAAGGCTATGATGGACTAAAAAGGAAGTTTCCGTATTTTAATTGTCACTTTATTTCCACAAAAATACATAAATGTTTTATTTAATTCTCAGACCCTGTTGAACATATTTTTTATTGAAAGTGCCTATGAACAAAAATTAATTCAAAAGTTTAGGTCAAGATATAGTTCACCATTTATTGAGCAGAAACTGATTTTAAATTTCAGGTCACTGTGACCGAGATACCGAAATATTGACAAAAGTCATCTTTACATTATGACCAATATATTTGATTTCTAGGTGAAACAGTTCATGAGTTTCTAGCAGAAACTGATTTTAACCCTTATCATGCTGGACACGGTTGATTCTGCCTTTGCGACCAGTGTAGATCATGATCAGCCTGCACATCTGTGCAGTCTGATCATGAACTGCACTGTTCGTCATTCAGTCAGTATCCTTTTGGTATGCACCCCTTTTAACATTTAATGGTACTGTCCAAACTGAAAAACGGACAAGTTCATTATATAAATTTAGCAGGGTAAGGGTTAAATTTCAGATCACTGTGCCCTTGACCTTTGACCTAAATACAGAAAGTGGTCAACTAAACATCATGACCAACAAACCTAAGAACTTTCACTGTTCTAAGTGAAATAATAATTTTGGTGACCTTGACCTTTGACCTAGTGACCTCAGTCTCAGTTAGGACCAAATAGGGCACTGGGGATCATTGTGGCACAGTTTCATCAAAATTCACTCAGTAGTTTCATAGGAGATGCGATAACAAAATTTTATCAAAAATTTAAGTTAAGGGTCACTGTGACCTTGACCTTTAACATAGTGACCTCATTTTCAGTTAAGACCAACTAGGGAAATGGGGGATCATTTTGGCTAAGTTTGATTAAAATCCACCCATTTGTTTCAGAGGAGATGTGATAACAATTTTTCCAAAAATTTAACTGAAGGTCACTGTGACCTTGACCTTTGAGCTACTGATCTCATTTTGAGTAAGGATCATTGTGACCAAGTTTCATTGAAATCCACTCAGTAGTTTCAAAGTAGGTGCAAAGTTGAAGGTCACTGTGACCTTGAACTTTGACCTAGTGACCTCATTCTCAGTTAGGACCAACTAAGGCACAGGGGGATCATTTAGGCCAAGTTTTGTCAAAATCCACATGGTGGATTCAGAGGAGATGCAATAACAAGAATTGTTAACGGAAGGACGGAGTGACGGACGCATGGACCACGGATGAAAAGCGATTTGACTAACCCACCATCTGGTACATTGTAGATGGTGGACTAAAAATGCAAAAAAGTAGTTTTCTTCACTTTTTGTATTTTCCTTGCACCTTTTTTCTAAAATATAGTTATAAGTTATTGATAGTCCAATATTTCAATATTTCTTGGTAGATATCAACACCAAAATTGTTCGAGTCTTTCTGAAGTATATGTTGTAACTGTTGTTTTTGATTTTCTGTGATTTCCATGCTGTCTGGAACAACTACTGATTCTGGATGAGTTATTAACGCCCCTGGGTTGTAGTCAATACGATAATCATTTGTACTGTCCTGAAGCAACAAAAATGCATTTGTCATACATTGCGCAATCATTCTATTTAAGTTATACGGAGCTGACAGACACAATAGTCAAACTTGATGTTTGGTTATCATAATTGATATCATAAACAAGAGATCCCAGAGGGATGACAGGGGTCATTAACACATGAAAATGATATTTTAGGAGTTTCAAGGTCGTTGGTTGAATGGTTCACCAGTTACCAGGTATTATGCAGAAACCAATTTTATTTTTCATGTCAGTGTGATTTTGAATTTTGACTATGTATCAATGTTTTCCTGGTGAATGTCTAGTCCCCCCCCCCCCTCACACACACAAATTAGGATCTATGATAAAGTATATATATTTCAGACAGGACTGAAGATTTTGTTTGGTTTCAGACAAGAAGATTTAAAAAGTTTTCACTTAAAAAATGTATTTTTAGCTCCTCTGACCTAGTTGTGCAATTGGACTGGAACCATTTTAACAACTTCGAAAGAGGACCACCCAAGGATCATTCCTGTGAAGTTTGGTCAAAAGCCAATCAATATTAACCAATCATAAGTGTAAAATGTTTATTTTATTTTAACATTTCAAAATATTTATCACCATACATTGTTTTTTTTTTTAAAAAAAAGATACCATAATCTTAATCATTATGACCAATATACTTATGCATTTCTAGATCCTAAGTGAAACAGTATACAAGTAACTGAGCAGAAACTGATTTTAACAGAACTGTGACCTTGACCTTTGCCTAAGTGACCTTAATACATACAGGGATCAACCACACATCATGACCAACAAACCTAAGAACTTTCAAGGTTCTTGGTAAATAGTTCACCAAATATTGAGCAGAAACTGATTTCAAACAGCAAGTCACTGTGACATTGACCTTTGACCTAGTGACCTCATTATCAGTTAGGACCAACTGGGGCAATTAAGGATCATTGTGCCAAGTTTCATTGAAATCCACCAATTGGTTCAGAGGAGATGCGACAACAAAATATTACCTTGACCTTTGACCTATTGATCTAATTCTCAGGGCCAATCAGGGCACTGAGGGATCATTTTGGCCAAGTATGATCAAAATCCGCCCAGTGGTTTAAGAGGAGATGCGATAACAAGAATTGTTTATGGACGGACAGAATGAAGGAATGACCACTTTAACTTCAGAACAAGCTGGTTTAAGTAAATATTTTATCACCTGATCCATACTCGTTGCATGATTACTGGTCAACCAAAGTTGCAAAGGAGTTCTGTTGTTCTCTGTTTTAAGTGGACGCCGCCTCAGTGCTTCAGTAAATCTCTTGTATTCTATAAAGAAACACAAGGTGTAGCAACATTAAATGTGTTTCATTTTGTCGGATCCAGAATACTGTTGTTTTCCATGCTGTAGAATAATGTGTAGTACAAACTTGTAACACTAGCCCACACTTCCCTCCATAACCGTTCAATTCTGAAATAAAAACCCGACAAATGTGGCAAAATAGTTGATGCTTAATATCAAGGTAGACCTTAAAATTATTCCTTTATAAAATAACAACAAAACATTACAGTTGAGCTATCGCCCCTTAGGAATCTCAGACCTGGATAATATTGTCATTCACTTGCCTAAATGTACTAAAGATATGTAAAGTTTCATTAAAATCCTTTAATTAGTAAAGAAAGACAAGTATTGAGGAACGAAGGACAGGTAGACAAGATAACTCCAATATACATATGTACTCCCTCCAAACTTCATCTGGCAGGGGTATAATGCTAGCTGGCTTTCCAAAGCAGTATAAAACACAAATAAACCAAAATATGAATGACAAAATAAATTTTTAGCTTAAAATTTACTTATTAAACTGTGGTGTTGCTTAAGCACTTGTTTTTTCATGTCTTAATAAAAAGTTAATCTATTATGGCTTTCCAGAGAAAACTAGAGCTATCACTAAAGGTGATGAATGTACCCCCCGCATGCACTGACACAGTACATTGCAATTTGACGCACACAAGACTGCATAATTATGTGGACTGTATGTATATAGACTGTATGTATACAGTATAGTAACAAAAAACAAAGTCCCATAACTATGCAGAATATTTATCTAAAAGAATGTAACATGCACCATGCACAACTAGGGTTGGTACTGATCACTTGTGTGAAGTTTCATTAAATTGTGTGCAAGGGTTTGGTAGATTAGGCACACACAAGATTGTATATGCAGACTGTATGTACATAGTATGTTAACAAGAAACAAAGTCCCATAACTCTGCAATTTTTGTCGCTGAAAGAACCTAACATGCCCCATGCACAACTACTGTTGTTACTGATCACTTGTGTGAAGTTTCATTAAATTGTGTCAAGGGGATGAGGAGAGATGGTGCACACAAGAGTGTGTCTATGTATATAGTATAGTAACAAAAAAACAAAGTCCCATAACTCTGCAAATTTTTTTTCTGAAAGAACCTAACATGCCCCATGCACAACTACTGCTGTTACTGATCACTTGTGTGAAGTTTCATTAAATTGTGTCAAGGGGATGAGGAGAGATGGTGCATACAAGATTGTGTCTATGTATATAGTATAGTAACAAAAAAACAAAGTCCCATAACTCTGCAAATTTTTTTTCTAATAGAAACCTAACATGCCCCATGCACAACTACTGTTGTTACTGATCACTTGTGTGAAGTTTCATTAAATTGTGTCAAGG
Organism: Mercenaria mercenaria; assembly: GCF_021730395.1. Lineage (NCBI taxonomy): Eukaryota > Metazoa > Mollusca > Bivalvia > Venerida > Veneridae > Mercenaria > Mercenaria mercenaria. Next base: position 19,232,212 of record NC_069361.1, on the reverse strand, counting down.
GGATGAGGAGAGATGGTGCACACAAGATTGTGTCTATGTATATAGTACAGTAACAAAAAAACAAAGTCCCATAACTCTGCAAATTTTTTTTCTAAAAGAACCGAACATGCCCCATGCACAACTACTGTTGGTACTGATCACTTGTGTGAAATTTCATTAAATTCTGTCAAGGGGATAAGGAGAGATGGTGCGCACAAGATTGCGTCTACGGGGACGGCCAGACGGACGGACAGACAGACAGACCAACCTGAAACCAGTATACCCACCCTTACAACTTTGTTGTCGGGGGGTACAACCAGTCATGAAATGTAAAAATTAAAGCTAGAAAAATCCAAAAGTTTAGGGATGGATAATAAGTAACATATATACATGTAAGTATGATGCAAACCTTTGATTATGTACAGATCTCCCTGCAATGAATGGTCTATCAACTGATTGTTGATGCTGAAGCATGTACTCTGCCACTAAGACATTTTCACCACCTTTGTCAGACCTGACCCTAGCTGGCTTTCCAAACTTGTTAACAGCCTCTAAAAAGGCACATAGGACAGTTTGTGCACTATTATTATTGCTGACCTTCAAAAATACAGGGAACCTTGAGAAGCCATCCACCCCTCCATGAATAACTAGGTGCCATCTGAAAAACAAGTCCATTTTTAGTTTAATACCTAAACACTACCCTTTTCAGCCTTTCTTGCCAGGAGTTTGTTGAAATAATTATTTTAATAATTGTTTTGTTCCTTACATATGTTTGGAGTGATACATGTACTTCTGCAATAAGTGTGTATAACAGGGTAATTGTTGTTTGTTCATACAGGTTTACCTATGGTAAGAGTTCCTTACCGAATGCATACATAGACAATTTATTACACATCATTCAAGAGTACCAGTAACTCAATATGCCACAGTGCTTGAGGACCACTAACTGAGTATGTTCTTCTCTGTATTCTAGAAGATGTCAGAAATACTCTGCGAAAGAGCACTCCACAAGGATCACACTCTCTTAGAGCATGTCGTACTTCATGTTCCTGTATTTTCAAACCTTTTGAAAGAAGAAGACTTTGAATAGTTCTATATCCAACATTTGGAAAACTGGCAGAGAGCTGTTGAACTTCCAGCTTTATTTCCTCATCAGACAAGTTGCTATAAGTCTGACGGACTGATAGATTATACTCTTCCATTCTTCTTTCAACTGTTCTCTTACTTACATTCAGCAACTCTGAAATGTCTCTAACTTTCAGTCCAGAGTTTATTAGACACTGTAGCATTTGAAATGGAATATCATATTTTCTTCCTTGTTTTACCAACATTTCTATTTCAGTAATGCTGTTTTCAGGCTGTAACTGGACCAAGATCTGAAGTGCTTCATCAACAAACCGTATACAGTTATCAACACAAACAAATCGGGACAACTGTAACAAGTCTGTTAAAACATATTGTAGTTCTGTTGTACTGTTTAGAGTACGTCCATTCTCTATACTCTGAATAACATAGCATATCTTTTGCCTGCAAAGATCTATAATGCTCGACAGCAGCTGTTCTTCAGAGCTGAAACAAAAACTACTGCAATGAGAAAATATTCAAAATATCTTGTTTATTTTAATGCTATTGATTAATTTAAGGCAACCCATTTTAAGACTTCTAATACAATACTAGTTATTTTCTAGTCACTTTCGTAATTTCCGAAACTGGTAACTAGTATTAACTAGAACTGTCACAGGAGTGACTCATACCCCCACCATACGGTCTTGTCACAGAAGAATGGCAACCATAAGGAATCTTAAAAATACTTTGGACTACTTCATCCTGGGCTTCCACATATAAGTAATACTAGTATAATACTAGTAAATATATTAAATCACTAATATTAGAGATACACTAAAAGTGAATACAAAAAAGTTTCTTACCGACCCATGTTACCACGGAAAAATGTTTTTACTTTTTACATAGGACTTATAATAAAAAAGTTAGAAAAATACCTAAAATATTGAAAATCTAAAAATAGGATTTCTAAAAATAGACTTATTCCTGGAATCTAAGGGGAAGAAACTCAGTACAAAGGTTAAGAAAAGGTTACTTCCCTTTGGCTCTAAGCCAATCAGAATGAGATATAGTGAAAATACATCAAAATTAACCTTAAATTCTAGGTAAAAGGGGACAAATTCAAGAAAAATAGTGTCAGAGTTATGCACCTTGTGTCACATGATGTGGGTGATGAGGTGGAACATCTGTTTTAAGTCTGAATCAAATCCATTCAGTAGTAATTGAGATATAGTGAAAATACATCAAAATTAACCTTAAATTCTAAGTAAAAAGGGGCATAATTCATGAAAAATTGGTGTCAGAGTTATGCACCTTGTGTCACATGATGTGGGTGATGAGGTGGAACATCTATTTTAAGTTTGAATCAAATCCATTTTGTAATAATTGAGATATAGTGTAAATACATCAAAATCAACCTTAAATTTAAAGTAAAAGGGGACATAATTCATAAAAAATTTATGTCAGAGTTAAGCACCTTATGTCACATCATCTGGGTGATGAGGTGGAACAACTATTTTAAGTTTGAATCAAATCCATTTAGTAATAACTGAGATATAGTGAAAATACAACAAAATTAACCTTAAATTCTAAGTAAAAGGGGACATAATTCATGAAAACTTGGTGTCAGAGTTATGCACCTTGTGTCACATGATGTGGGCACATGATGTGGGTGATGAGGTGGAACATCTATTTTAAGTTTGAATCAAATCCTTTCAGTAGTAACTGAGATAAAGTGAAAATACATCAAAAATCAACCTTAAATTCTAAGTAAAAAGGGGCATAATTCATAAAAAAAAATGGTGTCAGAGTTATGCACCTTATGTCACATGATGTGGGTGATGAGGTGGAACATCTATTTTAAGTTTGAATCAAATCCATTTAGTAATAACTGAGATATAGTGAAAATACAACAAAATTAACCTTAAATTCTAAGTAAAAGGGGACATAATTCATGAAAACTTGGTGTCAAGAGTTATGCACCTTGTGTCACATGATGTGGGTGATAAGGTGAAACATGTATTTTAAGTTTGAATCAAATCCATTTGGTAATAACTGAGATAATAGATTTCGGGACGCGACGGGACAGGACGGGACGGGACGGGACGCGACAAAACTGACTATTTTATCAAATGTCGTCCTGAAAATTATTTATTGCGCAAACACGGCAGCAGGTCCGCTAGAATTATGGGATAGAACAACAACAACAAAACCGGTGAAGGTATAGAACATATTCCCAAGTTGAACGGTATATAGGTTTACTTTGACATATATACACGTACACATTATCTATAGACGGAAAAACCTTCGGTTTTCCCGTATTATTATTATACCAGACTTATATAGCGCCCTTTTCATGATCAATTTCATGTTCAAAGGCGCTTTACATAGTTCAAATGCAGCCACACAGGGCGCATAATTCATCCTCTACTAGTACAGACACAGAGCGATCTGACCAGAGGGACAGAGTGAGACAAAGCCCCCACGACAGAAAGATCAGAAATCAGATACAGGCTTGGCCGGCTAACTTAGCCTAGCTCGTTGCGAATAGACAGTCTGGTTCTTTAACGTGCCAAGTGTATAGCACTGATACATGCAAAAAAAGACGAAAAAAGTTTCCCTGTTGCAGGTCACTATGACCTATTAGGGGTCATAGTCACTGTGACCATGAGCTAATGACCTCAAAATCAATAAGTCATCCCCAGGTTATGATCAACCTCCGCCAATCCGAGAACTGTAGGCCCAAGAATTTCCTAGTTGCTGAATTTCATTAAAAAAATTTAAAAGCCACTACTGCATTAATTGTATACTGAATTTGGCCCCGGTGAAAGCTGCCAAATTAGCATCTTACCATTTTTGCGAGAACCTCACCTGACAGGCTTGTTTGTCAACTACCCCGTTCATTTCCGCCCAAGAGAACAGCTTCCTAGAAGCTTAGAAGAAAATCCAAATCTAACGGATGTCTGCCGGGAGTGAAACAAATACATATCATTTTTATCCCCCGCCGATGAAATCGGGAGGAGGGTATTGAAATGGCGTTGTTGAAACAAATATGAACCAATATACTTCGATGATGCAGGTCATCTTTTTTTTTCAATTGGTCAATTTTCCTTAGAGTTATTGCCCTTTAATTGTTTAAAAATCTACAGATTTGTACATAACAAACCAACCCATTGGTAGAATTTCATTAAACTTCTTTCATTATTTTCCATGAACATTTAGTATAAACATGTGAAGTTTTGTCCCCACATCTGGTCACCACCTTGCCTTAGTCACACCCCCCCCCCTCCCACCCCCCCCCCCCCAAAAAAAATCATTCCTTTTTAAAAAAAAATTCAAACCTTCCATGAATATTTATTAGCATGCAGAGTTGTACCATTCCCCCACCTCACTCTCCACTCGGTCTTGTCCACCACCCCGATCATGCGTCTCCATCCCCCATTTTTTTTGTTGTTGTTTTTGTTTCATTTTTAATTTTCCATCAATATTTATAATCAACAGGTGAAATTTCGTACCCTCACCCGCTGCCCCCCACCCCCCAAACCCCCTAAAAAAACCCATTCATTTTCTGTTAAAATGATTTTGACTAATGAAATTATTTACTTATTAGTAACATCCTTAACATTTTGCCAGAAATATTTGTTGCCATTCCTCACCTCAGGCCCTTTCGGCGGGTGATACCAATTCATCAAATTTGCTTGTTTAAATGTATTTTTCAGAGTTTTGTATTGTTAAAAAAGAAATTCTAAACATTTTCTAGTTTATTACTCAGTTTGTAATGTTTATATGTCGAATTGCCGCCTTGTTTTAATCACATGATTAACATCTCCGACTATCGAAGCTCGGAAGAACTCTTATTATTCCGGCAGATCTTTCGAACGGGGCAAACGAACCCGTCAGTTAAACAATAAATTCCCGAAATCCATTTTAACACGATCAATTCATATGCACATCTTTGAATACTGCGAACAAAGAATAATAAATTTATATAAATATATTTATGTATTTTTTTTGTTTGTTTTTGTTTTGTTTTGTTTTGAAATATCTAAACCGTTTCCATCATTTGTAACAACAGTATTACAATAATATTTCTTTATTTTAAAAGAACACTTATTTTCGTCTTAGAAGATTTAAAACTTACTTGAACGCAAGCGCATTGGACCATTTTAGACTGGCTCATCGTAATTTGCGCAAGAAATGATGCAAGAACAATATTTACAGTCAAAGACACGAACTGCAAAATCAGCTAAAAACTGAGACCCCAAATTGTAGTGGTGGTGTATGATCCAAGTTTCCAAGAAAAGTTCTGTCATGCTGTTATTTCATTATGAAAATGCTACGAACATGTCAAGCAGGGATCAGTCGTGTGATTTTAGCAAAAAAAAAAAAAAAAAAAAAAAAAGAAATGCAAAGAAAATAAGGAAAATAGCTCTACAGAGTAAAAAATCAAACTAACTGAGGACTATTTGTATCCGCTATTATGTGACTACCATTTTTTCGCGCCATTTTTCTATTTAGTGTCTGTATGCCTTGATAGACATCTCCAATCAGATCATAGAATAAGATAAACGAGTAATACTAATTGAATGACTACATTCAATACGAAAACAACAACAACAACAACAAAAACACACACAAAAAAAAAACAACAACAAAGAAACAAACAAAAAACAGAAAAAACAACATTTGAAGTCCCAGGCATTTTAGACTTTGGGCGGTTCCTAAACTTACATTTTAAATCACACTTTTATTGTATCGTTACATGAAAGAAGCAAAGTAATCTATTGATATAAGTTCTTACAGGGGTGAAATAAAATATATCATTAGACCAAATATCATTCAGACCGAGCGTGAAGTATTTTTAAAATCAAGGATACCACAAATGGCTCCGTAAAATAAACAGAATTGATTCTGTATTGAAGATTTCTTCACAAATCATCGTGTATTGAAGATTTCTTCACAAATCATCGTGTTACCAGACAATACATGTCTGGCTCTTTGTTGGACGAAATGGTCAATATCTTCAGTGTCAATACCCTAGTTGTTCCCATATAGAAGATGAAAACATGCATTAAAGATTTGTAAATATGCACGCTATTCATACGCTTTAAAACGTCCGGTACCAGATTATTTAGTCAGTAAGGTCATTCAAAGTATAACTTGCAAATTACAATGTTAAGCATTTAAACTGTGAATTGGTCCCGATCAATGTTAATGACAATAAAATGCTTTTGTCTACATACATTCAACGTCATAAGATATCAGACTATAAAGAAAAATTTGATAACTCGAGAGAATTTTGGATGATGTTGCTTTATTTGAGATAATTCTAGAGGAAACATCGGTTGACGAAGAGTGTTCTTGTCACAATCATTGGGCACGCACGCACGCACACACGCCCGCCAACACGCACGCACGCACGCACGCACGCACACACACACACACACACACACACACCGTTGCCGTTAAAAAACAAAACTGGGGGCACTAGATTAACGAAGACAATGCTATGCTACGGATAAATTAATTGCATGTTATTTTTGGGTTCACTTGTTTACAAGTCAATGTTTAAATAGAAAAGGGATTCTTTTAAAAAGTAATGTGTACATGTACAGATAAACACAGTATAAATGTGTACTACCTGGCTGTTTCTTTTAACAATCAACACTTTTCTTGAATGTAAACATGCTAACTCCAACTCTTACTTGTAGGTACGTTACTGGCACTGTGAATGAAACAAGAATCATAGACTCCCTAGCTCCAACAGAGATGCCGGGGAATGTGAAATGGCATGATCCTTGATAGCCATACTGACCAGAACTGTCTATAGCAAACGTAGCCGTGGCTATCAAAGTATCTAAAATAAAAGATAGATAATTTCATTAGACTTATTTTCTTGTCTAGAGATATCAAATAGCGATATACGATATAATGCAACTTACAAGATATTCAGAGTCAATAAGTGTTGTGAATGCTTTTCAAGTAGAAACACAAGTCATCATAATCCCCCAACTTTGACTAAATATTTTATATTATTCTAGATTACTGAGAAGACATACAAACTCATTAATTTTGTATTCTCAAAATATGCATGTTTAATTAATAACAAGATAACGGATTGTTCTGAATAAAGGTAAGAAATAGCAGCTAACAGGGCTTAGTAAACGGACTCCTATTATGCAAACAAGTGGGTAAATGGAGCTAAACGATAATCTGCAGAAAACCAACATAATGAATTGTAAATATTAAAAGTCAAGGCTACAGGTAGATTTGCAAAATGTTGTAAGCTAGGCTCTGATTGGCTAGCGAAAGGGTCGTCAGAACGAGGCCATGAATAGGTCGTTCTCAGATCCTATGCGTAGCGTAATAGGAGATGTACTTTAGTCAGATTGCATAATCCCCCTAACTATGTTAGCTAGAATATTTTTATCATTATTTCTTTTAGTCCCCCATTACATGAAAAGATGAACAAGACACATAATATGTGCATTGTATATACAAAATTCAGACAATACAATGAAACATGTTTAACTTACAAAACAAAAAAAGATATACCATTGTTTTGATTGTGTCTGTAAATAAATGGTAATGAAACTCACGCAGCCAAGCAACGGCTTAAAGTTAAACAGAATTCTATTATGCAGACAAATTAGAGACGGTTAAATAAGGATCGCAAAATATAAAGATAATGGCCATGCCATGAGAAAACCAACATAATGGCTTTGCGGCCAGCATGGATCCATACCAGCCTGCGCATCCGCGCAGTCTGGTCAGGATCCATGCTGTTCGCTTTCAAAACCTATGGCAATTAGAGAAACCGTTAGCGAACAGCATGGATCCTGACCAGACTGCGCGGATGCGCAGGCTGGTCTGGATCCATTCTGGTCGCAAAGCCACTATGTTGGTTTTCCCATGGCATGGCTCAATTATAACAATAGTGACTTCAAGACTGTTAATGGACGCCACTGGGTACTCAAGTTCACTGGATTCTGTTCAGTTATAACACTATCATAAAACAGTAAATAAAGGATATAATGCATATAAAATGATGTAATCTTTAATGTGGACTGCATCCAGTAAGATTTATTCGGAGTTGCCTCAGTACTTTAAAAATTGAACCGTAACACTTTCACCGAACGTCCCAATGAAGTAATATATATTCTCTTAAGAAATAGATTTGTTATTTTTCAGTAAGCACGCAAGAGCTATATTTTTCTGCTTCTTTTATTTCAACCCAGTCCATCTTATATTACGTGCCTCGGTTAGGAGCAGTTCACGGGTGTTGTCATTTTGGTAATTTTTTTATTTCAAACAGGTTCATTCCTTCATAAATAGCTAAGCAGGCAAGTCGACGCTTCGTGTACAAAAAATATGTTCATCACATTTTTGAAGAACTAGCGTTTTTTCCAGTTTTCCTCTGGAGGTGCTTCCACGTTTTATTTTTGTTTTGTTTGGAAAAGAACTTTCAGATATATCATAATCCCTTCAATATCCTTCAATAAATACCTTTAAATGCGTATGCCTCTGAAAAAGTGCAAATATTTTATGAAAACATTCCTGCAATAGATTGACATTGTGAACAGGTAGTACAAAGTCCTGGATTCAAGAAGTCATGCATCGTATCTGTGAGTTGTTTGGACGTATGAGTATTGTGATTAATATTTAACGTAAGGTATGTTTCATTTCTTTTTAGGATATAGCTTAATGATTTTTGGTTGCGGGTTTATCCCGCTACCAAAGTTAAATTGTATTTCTGACAATCATAGCATCTTTATTTGATTCCGAATCACATCCAAAGGATGTTCATGCGCTACACAAAATAGTCCCATTCATGAACAATGCGGATGAATTATCAATGAACAAGCAGTTCTTATTCAACCTGTATCCACTCGCACTGACCATTTAGATTATATAAGATCTTTCAATGATAAGGTCTTCCAGCCCATGGTTACATCACAAGCTGGGTCAGGCAGAGTTCATCTTAGATATTAGGCACATTAAATTTGTATTTGTTTCCCATTCATGTATACTCATAGACTGGCATTCAAACAGAAATAAATCTGAAAACAATCCCGCAACCATCAGACATTTCAAGGCATTGATTTTTGTTGGATTTAACGTCGCACCGACACATGATAGGTCATATGGCCACTTTCCAATTTTAATGGTGGAGGAAGACCCCAGGTACCCCTCCGTGCATATAACTACAGAATAAACCACTTAAGCAAAAAGAGTTTATACAAATATGTCATGAAGACATCAGTGCAGCAATGACGTGTTCCAAACAAATGGTGCAGACTTTGTAAATATGTACATATGCGTTTATACATGAATGATGAACTTCCTGTTGCTTATACCAAAAAGTGACTTCTCACAACCTCTCACATCAAATTTTAGAGTATATTTCTGTCATATTGTGTACATTGATGTCATACTTAGTTAAATTTGAATCTTGTGTAGTTCTGAAACATGCTTTACCGAATTTAGATTATGGTAGTTACTAGACTTTGAAGGTTGAAGTACATCATCTTTTGAATGAACTAGTTTGTTTGTATTTGTTGATAGTTTTGAAAGTAGAATATTGAATTTAAGTAAGAACTCCGAGTTCTAGCAAGTCTTTAACACAGATCGGTGATTGGTCATGCAATGCTTTGTATGTGTGAACTAGAATCTTAAAGTCCACTCTGTGAGTAACTGGTATCCAATGCAGTTCTTTTAAGACCCGTGTAATGTGATCATAACGCGATATTCTCGTTATGATTCGAGCTGCAGTGTTGTGAAGATTTTGAAGTCTATTTAGCAAGGCCTCCTTCGGAACGCCATACAAAAGCGCATTGCAATAATCAAGGCGCGAAGTGACGAGTGAATTTACTAGCGATTTTGTAGCATCTGTATTTAGGTATTGATGTGGCCTATTTGGCGTAGCTGTCCGTATCCTGACCTACAAACTCAGTTAGTATGTTTCTTTTCTATGCTTAATTTGGAGTCTAGAAAAGTACCAAGATTCCTTACACATTTAGATGGTTTAATGTTCTCTTCTCAAATTTTCACAGAAACCGATTCAATATGATCTTCGTTTCTTTGAGAGGTAAATACAATGACTTCAGTTTTATCAGCATTGATTTTCAACATGTTACTGTTCATCCAGGATACAATTTCTACGAGGCGGTTTTCAACACAGCGTAAAGCATCCTTCTGAGAGACCGGATTTGTTGGTTTGAAAGATAAATAAAGCTGCCCGTCGTCGGCGTAAAAATGGTGATTTAGTCCATGTTTCTTGCATATTGTACCAACTGGTTTAGTGTACACTGTGAAAATTTTTTGTCCGGGACACTGTATGTCATTTGCACTGGTTTTGACAATTCACTATCTGTAGCGGTCGCTCAAATATGTATTACATTTGTATGCACATTGTCTATAACCTTAACTGATTGCAAAGTATTATATTTTCTCATGAAAATATATAAAATTGTGAATCTTAACATAATTATTTGATGATGTTTTACTAAAAAATACAGTAATTTCGATAAATTTATGAGTTATTAAAACTGGCGAAAATACAGCTTTGGGTGTGTGGGGTATTTTAACCCCTAAATTTGGGTATAAATCGTCAAAATTTGAAATACATTGTTACAGCGAGCCTTAATTATTGATTAAGAACATTTACATATTAAACAAAACACTAATATCTGAAAGCCATTATTGAAACAATCTATTAACAATTCGTGTGTAGCCAATAATACTTCCAAAGAGAGAGAATTCCGCATTTTTCATACACAGTGTTTACTCAGATGAGCATATTTTTTTGTTTTACATGCGTTGAAAGCGACACGGTCTTAAGCAATCCCGGAACGAATGTATTAATGGCTGACGTTGATGAAGCTTTGCCTAATTTCTGGGTTACGAAATCGAAAATTTTGTGGACTTACAGAAACTTGCCGACAGACCATAATGTTGCCAAACAGAGGATGCAAGAAAAATGCAAATACGTTTTTGAACAAACTTTGTCTCTTTAAATAAAAAAATAATGAATACATATAATTATTGTTCGTTAAAGCTCATGAATGATATAAGATACTAGGTCATGCGTAGTTTATGTCGAACAATCATTGGTTATTTATAATATAAAAAAACTGGGTTCTTTTCAAGGGAAACCCCCGTTTCTTTTGGAAAATAGCAACAATCATCATTCTTTGTTTGTTACCATTTTGTCCATATATTGTGTTTTGGATATTGGCTGACGTTTTGGTTATTAATTTGTCATGTCCTTGATTTGACGCGTAGATAAATTCTGAAAAATAAGGACGAAAAAGCAAATTTTCACACTGCGAAACCTGAACGACTACCCTAAGTGAATTAATGAAATGTCTTTGAAAATCTCAATGCGTGCATATTTTATAACAGCGTTATCAACAACATTTTATTTGTTTCACAACTGACTTAAATAAACACTCTATTACCAATGAAATGCAAAAATTTTAAAAAAGTGATTGAAAATTCGAGAGATTATTTTCGATAATGAATGAACAAACCTTTTTATGGTTGTTGCTACTATAAGTTGAATACTTTTAAAGAGTGATAATTTATCATGCTGTCCATTACGATAATTTATCATGCTGTTCATTATGGTATAGTTACTGTCGTTGCGATGGTGAAAACACTAGTATACTAGATTTATGCACAGAAAAGCAAGATGTTGCTGAAGACGACTAGTGGTCAAGAGGATTCTTATGATGATGTTGGTATGGACGATTTTGATGATGATCACTATGATTATTATTTGAGCCGCACCATGAGAAAGCCAACATAGTGGGTTTGCGACCAGCATGGATCCAGACAAGCCGACGCATCCGCGCAGTCTGGTCAGGATCCATGCTGTTCGCTTTTAAAGCCCATTGGAATTGGAGAAACTGTTAGCGAACAGCGTGGATCCTGACCAGACTGCGCGAACTATGTTGGTTTTCTCATGGCACGGCTCATTTTTATTACTGACATCATTGTTTAAGAAATATACATATGCTGGTATTGGGTAAAGTAGTTAAAATATGTTATTTGGTAGCAATACCTGAAGGTAAGAAGTTAGGTAAAAGCTAAATGTTATTAAACCGTTGTCTTTCGTCCCTTTTGTTCTACTATCCACATTGGTTGTGACCAAACTATTGATGTTAACACTTGTTATATAAACAATTTTGTTGTGAATGTTGTAAAAGCGGACAGGTAAAGTTTAAATGTTATTGAAACGTTGTTTAGGTCCATTAAAGTCGCCCCGTTTCGTTCTGCCATATATGGCACAGACTATACATGTAATACCTATGTTATCACTTGTTATTAAACTGTTTTGCTGTGGCTTTTGTAGAATTTGATTTTTCTATGAAATTGATCGAACCGAATTGAACAACATGTGTCATACAAAATTTCCTTCGAACTGTTTTCTGTGCTAGATGCTTTCTGTTCATGCATGTATTACACAGGAAAATACTTCAGTATATTATACTGTCAATGGTTTAGTCGCGCTGGAATTTCAGTAACATTGAGATCTGTATCAGCATAATATCTTACTGCTGCCACTAGTCTAGTACAGTGCCAAACCTAGGGCTGTGTGCTTTGTGACTTTATCGTCATAACAAAATCATTCATCAATAACTAATAACTCTATAATATTTTTGATTGCGCGACGTTAAATCCAACAAAATAAATAAATGAATTTGATATTTCATTTACTTTCATTTAGATGCTTATGTATGCAGCTTCTACATCAACTTGTCATAGTCGTTGCGCAGTTGATATATGCTATTATACATATACTGAAGGAAAGGGAGAAGCACTGTCGAATAGCAGAGTGGCATAAGAGCACTGTCGAGCCAACTGGCGGATGGTCGAAGAAACAACAAACTGGGAGTGGCAGAGTGGCATGACCTCGGTAGGGTTGTTTGAAAACAACGAGAAGCTTTGCTAGAAGGGTAAGTAGAAACTATTAAGTAAAACTACGAGTTCATCCATTCAAATATACTTAATAACATGCTTGAATAATGGCTGGATTGTAAAGAGCGCGACTTATCAAGACCACTGCCTGATCTATCGCGGGTTAGATCCAACAAATTTATTAGGGTAGGGAAAAAGTAACTGTTGCATAGTGTTGAAACCGTTTGTTTTCGTTTGATAAGGAAAAATCAAGAGAAATAATGGTCAAATACAGCTGAATATAGTTTATACTGTCATCTTTGAAGTTACATAGGCCGTAAAAAATATGATATTATTAAAGAAATGAATGTTTGCACGTGGCTAAATATTTAGATATAAATTTCGATGTACCACTTTATGGGCAATTTGTTTTCATAAAAAACTCGTTGGCGCTCAACACTTTGTGCATTAAATCGATAAGGCATGAGATATATATAAGCATAAGCATACATTAGGTAATAAGAAATAAAGATATTATCATTATGTTGAGAATTCGTTCAGCATCTGGCCTCGGATTTTCGGTAGCCGGACTTGCCTAGCACAATGCATTTTCCTTGCATTGTCTAGTGCATGTGTGCTTATCATATCTAGAGCATCAGCATCATAGCGTTTCAGTCTAAGCATTTTGGCTAGAAATCTACCATTTATGTTTCATTTAATGATACTTCTATTTCATGAAATATGCAATGATATTTCATTAATTTTCTGTAATGATTTTATAATAATAAAAGTCACGGCTTCATCCCATTCAATCAGAATGTGTTATATTTTGTCAATAGCTAGAAGCGACAGGCCACTCTTACTGATAAAAGGTTTGTATCAAGGTCCCTTTTCATCACGTTTAAAACATGTCTTTCTGAGTGCGGGCGAGTTTGTCGCTTCTTATATTCATGTCCTACTGATAAAATAATGTGTGAAAGTTTACTTTATGATGATGCAAGAGGGATTATCTGGACAAATCTTGTTTTTCTTGCAGTACAATATAAATCACATATTAAACAGAAATGGCGTTCCTTTAGAGGATCTTGCACAACTTAATCTGTACTGGCTAGAGGGCGTAGCCAGAACTGTATAGTAGTGTTTTGTTAAATTGCAACGTTGGCGCTGAAGGTTGTCGTATCATTTTGCCGCTGTAGGTTTCACTCAGGCTTTGATTCGCTCAAAGGAAACGCTTTGAGTATTACACATAATGTAGGATTCCGCACTTACCCGCAGGTACATCTGACAGTTCAGGAGCATTTTGTGCGAAATTTATCGCCTCCGTCTCATCTGTAAAGATATGGCAGTCAGCTGAAGGAACAGCACTACCAAGCCATAAGTCGTAGTTGAATTGAATGACATATGATACTGAACCACCACTGCTGCCATAGCCTATTCTTGAACTTGTCCATTTTCCTAAAGGATCACTCACAAATGACCCACCTCCAAGATAGTCCTGTAATGTATTTCAAGAGAACATATACCTTTCCTTTTTTCTCCTTATCTCTACAATTACTTGATGGATTAGCTATAAACTTAAACCAGTTATTCCTCATCCTAAACCGTATCATATGGCACATAGACCATAACTCTCATACCAATGCATTTCATGAATTATTCCCCCTTTTTCTTAGAATTTCAGGTTAAACGTTAGATGCACTTTCACTCTATCTCAATTATTCCTAAATTGATTTGATTCAAACTGAAAGTAGTTGTTCCACATCAACTCACACATCATATGACACAAGGCCCACAACTCTGTTACTAATATTTAATGAATTACTAAGTTTCAAACTTACCTCAGATGTTATCTAGACCATTGTTCTGATAAATTTCTAATCAGGAATGTGGCCTCTATATCCTTCCAAGTATACTTAGAATTTTAGGGTTAAGTTTTGATGCTCTTTAGCTATATCTCAGTTTTGACTTTATGGATTTGATTCAAACTCTAAAATAATTGTCCAACATCATCACTCACATCATATGACACAAGGACCATAACTCTTGCACCAGTATTTCATGAATTATCCCCCTTTTTACTTAGAATTTCAGGTTAACGTTTTAATACACTTTCACTTTATCTCAGTTATTGCTGAATGGATTTGATTCAAACTGAAAAACGTTGTGCCACCTTATCGCCCACAGCATATGACATAAGATGCGTAACTCTGGCACCAATTTTTCATGAATTATGCCTTCTATTAATCAGAATTTTAGGTTATTTTTATGCATTTTGACTAAATCTCAGTTATAACGAAATGGATTTGATTCAAACTTGAAGTAGTTGTTCCGCATCATCACCCACATCATATGACATAAGGTGCATAACTCTTGCATCACTATTTTATGAGTTATGCCCCCTTTTTGCTTAGGATTATACTTGTATAGTGTTGTGATACACTTTATATTTAACTCTTTTATTACTTAATATTTCCACACAGACTCGAGCTTTTGTGCAATATCTTCATCCAACATTGGAGTCATCAAACACTCCAGTGAAAGCTCCAGTTCCTCAGATGTGTCCAGTTTCACTATCCAACATCGAAATAATCGAGCGCGCTGTTTCCTATGACAGCTCTTGTCTTTTTCCTTTTAAACTGTGAGTTTCACATTCCAAGGCGGGCGAAAATGATGTGTGTTGTGTTTCATTCATTGTACATCTTAATCCGTCCTCATCATTTAGCTTGAAAGAATCATATGGAGCCAATTCCTAATTACTAGTAATTAGACATTTATCAGAACAATGGTTTTGATAACATCTTATCTAAGTTTTAAACTCAGTCATTTCGGATGAACAACTACGTAAGTCTGAATTTAAGCACAACCTTGTGTATGCTATACATTTCATTCCGTATACCGAAACCTAGAGGTCAATTTCGCATATGGGTGGTGATCAGTCAATAATTAAGTCACTCAATTCAACAATAAAGTCCTGCTCACACTACAAAGGCAATGTTTTTCCCCAACATTCTTGAAACCCCATCAGACTCTCTGTTTGCCTAGCGTCTACTACAAAGATACCGGTATCGTTATATCACATGGTCAGCTTTTAACGAGAATTTGCAAGAATTATCTCCCTTAATTATTGACTGTGTTAAAGCAATTCCCTTCAAATTGGATTGCCTCCCTTACACTCATTCATATTCTTTGTCATGGATTTTGCATTGATCTATTTTTTTTTTTTTTTGCTTTACGTAATACACGGAAATTAAGCTCGCAAGTTACTCCACAGAAAGCAACAAGTAGCCAGTTTTTGATACAAATCATGTTGTTTTATAGATTCATACAGAAATATTATTCTTGTAAAGATATATAACATTTCTCTAAAAGAAAACCTTTATGTTAGCTTATGATATTGCGAAATTGGTGTTGTTATGTAACAGAAAATGAAAACATTTGAATAAATTTCTTTTCTTTTCTTTTGAAACTTAGAATCCCGCTAAACATTGAAATCCAATAATTTTTTCATAAACGAGCTTTCCCACAAAAACATGTATAATAGTTTTCCTCGAGAAAAACGAATTTTGTGTGAAGATACATGTATTCCCATTTTGTCTGATTGTTCTTTGTCAATATAACGGTACTTTTGTTTAACTTTCGTGCCTAGAAGTTTACTCTAAAACATGATAGAATAAAGTAATAAAGTAAGCAATTTTGTATTTGACAGGCAATGGCAAAGAAAAACCCGAGCAGTTTAACAAACTTAAAAAAACATACATGTTACTAAAACACGCACACACATGTTTTATTAACTGGCCTTGATCCAAGGTTTTCCATAGAAATCAAAGAAAGAAAGAGTCAATTTAATTATGAATCAAATTTCTGATTTTTCTTATCAGCATTGGTTTTTTGTATCAAAGAGATCCGAACTCATTTTTTTAAAACAATTAGCTCTGATTCACCCTGTCTACTTATTTATAGTGTCTAAGTTACTTGTATAATCAATGATATATTCCATTCAGATATGTGTTTGTACATACTATACAATTCGATCATGAAATCAAATTTATCGTGTAAACTAAAGTCTTTAGCTGTAAAGGTGGCTATTTTGCATGCTTTCCACGAACAAAACCGTGACAAAAATGTAGGTCGCACTAAAGAGGTCGCCCTACCGTGCAAACTCATGGAAAGCAAGCCATTTTTTTAAAAATTTTTACAAGCTTGGATTTCATTTCTAAAATAGACATGATATTGCGCGTCTGTTAATTTCACCCTTTCTTTGCATATCGTGGAAACCATGCTGTGTCTTTTGTTTAAATGAATGTACACATTCTCTCCCCCCTCTCACCAGCTTTCAATGAGCGCCTAACTTGCAAATTAAACTATTTCATAAGAAAATTATTCTTTGAATTAGTTTTTCTCCTTTCGTCGAATGTTTCAAAATTCCAAAGACATTTAGTTTTCAGTCGGAAATTATGTAATTCATGTTGATTCGCATTGTTCTCATAAACAGTTTGGTGTAAAATCAAAGCTCTGTTCTATTATGTCCTTTTCATTTTTTTCTTTCTATTCTTTGACTAATTAGACAATTATGAACGTTATTATTTCAAAAGATTATATTGAATCGTACGTCACGTGTTGGTATATGCAGTTCCGTAAATTAACATGGTTTAAGTTACATCAGAACTTTAAGAAGTCCACAAGATTTTAATTTCTTGATACACTTTGAAGTAAAATGGAAGCAAGAAGCCTTTACCCTTTTACACTTATAATTATATTATTGTATTGTTTATAAAGTCAAGAATACGTATGTGATAATAAATTGTCATGCTTTGATAATAATAATTTATTTGCCTCTAAAGTAACAGAAATTGAAAAGTTTAGTGTTTTTCACTATATGTTCAATATAAGCGATGGTGATACTTTTAAAACAAGATTGGAAGCAAGAAGATGTTCAGTTAGAATAAATATTTTCACATTAAATTGAAGAGCAGAAATTGAAGTTTACTGTCATATCTGGTAAAATATTCACAAACCAAAAGATATATTTGAAATTAATCATTGAAAATAAATTTCCTATATAATCTATTGCTCAAACTACTATCGGTAGGGAAACCAATATTGATTATAGGATAGTTTTCAAGGGGGACAACCTACTACGATAAGCCAGCCAAATATAATAAAAGCTGGGGATGATCTCCTGTTCTATCAGTAATACGTACACTGCTTTGTTTGGCGCAGAGTTTCCTTTTGCTGCATCTTGCAGCAACATTCGTACTTGTTTGTAGTATATTTACTAATTAGCAGGAGACATCATTCATTTGGAGGTGTCGATGACCATAGAATAAGTAGGTATACAAAAACCTTAATATTAAGAAACATGACGTAAACCCATACCTGGTAATTAGTGATAGGAACTCCGAACCTTGAGACCATCCATGCGCTGTTAGCCGTGTATGCTACCGTAACGGAGGTGTCACATGTGGCGACTGCAGTCCATAAGCCATCATTTAATGGTGAAGTTCCCGTTATCGTGAACGTATTGTTTGCAATCATAGCACATTCTTGAGAAAATGACTAGTTAATTTAAATTTAAAAATCAACACTGCTTTAAGCATTTACAATGATACAGTTTTGTTTGAGTTTTCTGGTGTTTTGACATTTTTTATTCATATTTGAAATGCAATTCTAACATGGCTCGATTTGATTTCCAGTTAAACAAACAAGGAAATCAAGCTCTGTATATTCTGCGATAAACAACGATTGACGCGCGGACCGGTAAGAGAGCATTATGGCGTCAATTATGACGTCAAATTGTCGCATGACGTTCAATATATTACTCTTCGGGTAAATGAAGTCCAGCATAATACTTACTAAAATATGTCAATGAGCATGTCAGAATGAAAACAATCAAGACCTTCTTGTGATTTATCGTCTAATTTACGACGGTTCATCGTTCAGATGCTTCAGTATTTAACCAATTCCTACGCATCTAAACTCTGATCCGTGGTAAATTAGACGATAAACCACTCGAAGGTCTTGACTATTTGTTAAACGAACGCTATTGATATTAAGATATACCAGAAAACGAGATATACATGCAATTTGAAATGAACAATTTTATTTAGAATTGTACATTTTAATTGAGCACATTCTTAAATGACCTAATGACCTTGAATTAATTCTTTTTTTAATCATTTTGTATTTTGAAAAAAGAAAACAACTTCAAAACAGGAAATACACTAATAATTTTACATAATCACTTATTTTTTGGTTGTTGAAAAACTCTTACTGTGCGATATGTCTTACCATTTCAGAAGGTTTTGTCTGTGTATGATTTAAATAAGAAAATACCTTTGAAAAAAGTTCAAATAGAGGTCCAAAATCGACTGTTTAAAGTGGAATTATGCGCATTTTTCAAGTGAAAAGCCAGCTAAAATAGATAAATATGTATAAAAAAGAGTGAAAGAAATTATAGCTTTTAACCCAATATACCAAACTTTTCCTATTACCAGTACGAAATAATAACTTTCCAAATGTGATTTTTTTTTATTTTGACTTGGGCAGTCTTTTTAAGGTTGTATTATAGTAATTCGGTCAAAAATGTGCTTCCGTGGTGTAGAAAGAAGTCCCTAATGAATAGCTTCTAATTTTTCCATTTTTCGCGCATTTGCGCGTAAATCGGGAGCCAAAAGGGCATTATTTCACTGGTGGAATGAATTTTACATAAAATAGGCCACTTTTCATGTTTTCGAGATGTTTACTTGAAAACGAAAGTAGGGTGTTTATTCTGCGGACCGCTGTCTGAAATGCGGCAGTATGAGGGTACCTGACTTCAGTTGACTTGCATTTCACAGCATACTATTCAACACCCCATTTTCTTTTCGTTTTCTTGAAGCAAATGTATGGATATCTTGTGGAAAATAGGTCTACGACGGAGTTAAAATCTAGAAACTGTAACAAAATAGTTCTGAAGTAGCTGAATTTTATATGAAACAAAGAATTCCTTTTTTGGTATATAGCCTATAAGTGCCAAATCAAGTATTTTTCTCAAAGTGCCAGTAGACAGAGCGGAATTTTATAATTCTATTTCTAATCACGTATAACGGCATTTGGGCACAAAACAGAGGCTTATTTTTGGATATTTTTATTTTTGACCAAAGTTTGGCACCTGGGGTGATAATTTCGCTAAATCTGGTGCAGATCAGATCCCGTATTTGTATGATTTAGACATGAAATCACGATGGATTTGTTAAGTCCGTGGCATTTTATATGAAATAGTGCTTATTTTACCTTCTGTGCATCAAAACATTTGCTGAACTAATATAAAACACTCGAAAAATTCGAAAACTTGCACATGAGGTGACACTATTAGCCAACAATCGGACAAGGGATGGCCTTAGAAAAACCCGGCTTTAACTTCTGACTTGTAAATGGAACTGCGCAGGTTGTCTTTAATGAAGGTTTTCTGAGAAATAAATAGACAAATTGCCGAAAATTAAATAAAATAGTTCCCCTTATAAATTAAGAAAAGTCAAACTGCATGCAGTGGTTCCTTCCCTTCAACTTAAGAAATCTCTAGGTAAGAGAGATCTGAAGAAAAGAACTATTATTTTATTAGACTGAGTCCGATTTCTTTATTTCTAAAGCATCAACCTCAAATACTTACGCGGCATTATCGTTAATTTAACACATTAAAATACCCAGCAACCGAAATATGCTTTTATAAAACATTCACCAAAAACACAGTATGTGCAGTAAGATGCACATAATGCCACTTTAACGTTTGATTTTGGAGGAAGATCCAAGGTACCTCTACGATCATCACGGGCGAGAACATAGGTAGAACCACCGACATTCAGCAATCCAGCTAAATGACTTTCTCACATAAAAGAATTCAACACCCCAAGCGAGGTTTTTAGCCCACTCGGCAGTAAGGAGCAAATGCTTCGAAGTCAGCGACCTTAACCACTCGGCAGTAAGGAGCAAATGCTTCGAAGTCAGCGACCTTAACCATTTGGCTACGGATATTCCTAGTTTAGAAGTAAAATATGCAATTAATTTCCATCTGACGTTTTCCTACATATTTATAAGAATTTAATTCCACGTCAGTTATTTTGATATATGAAAATTGCAAAGGAAATGTTTGTGCATTATTAAGCGTACCTACCCACATAACATTGGAAAATAAAAATTCCGACACATATACTCAAAACAATCATGACTTTCAACCGTTCTTTCCAAAAGCAATGCACAAAATTCTTTATTATCACTTGCTATCTAAATTATTTTATTCTTAATATTTTCAGTTCTGTTTATTTTAATTTCTCATTAATAAATGACAATATACAATGCTTTTAACATGACGGTGTTTTAGGTTTTAAAAATTCAATTATAGCTGGAGACAAAGACTTACCGGAATTACGCACTTTTACTACTTAGCCGTATGTTTGCACAATTCTGATGACATGGCATAATGAAGGAATCGATTTCTCGGAAAGTAAATCTTATATCAATTGATTTGACTGGGTGTGCCCTGTTGGCTGTGAAACAATGAGACGCATTAAAGGGTCAATAGTTAGATATCCGGTCCACTAGAAGCTGCATGTGGTAAGTAATATAGCAATTCACTGTGCCGGATCCGTATTTTAGATATATAGAGAATATTTGTTAGATCGAAATATATTTCAAAGAGTGAAACCCTTTGATGCATTATTCTCACGAGTGGCGCAGCTTAATATTGCTTTAAAAATATATACATGTACGAACATGTTTAAGGCAGATTATGCAACATTTGACAATACATCTGTACCAAAAGAGCCTAATGACACATACAAACTAGCTGAAAATGATAACAAGAGGGCCAAGATGGCCTTAGGTCGCTCACTTGTGTAACACACCATAACATTTTAAACATGTTTTACCTAGTGATTTCATGGAGACAAATATCTTGCCATGCCAACACAAATGGCTTTTTTTTGTAAAATATGGTAGAATTTTATTTCCCTCAGAAAGCTGTATTACAATAAGCTTGTTTCTAGTTTCTGCAAGAGTAATTTTCCAGTATTTTAAACTATTTATTATCCAATATTTATATTATGTTACTAATACAGGTTTTCTCTTGGAGCGGCCCACTTATATATGGAAATATTTCTTCTTTTCCCCTAAAATACGGAAGTCCGTTAGGGAAATCGCCTTTGAATGTGTTCTAAACCTGTCCTAAGCTGTACAAACGGCCTGGCATGGTGAAGTGATATTTTTCTCTTCTTTGCAGGCAGTTTATGTACAACTAAAATTACATTAAACATAATCACTAAATTATATAATGAAAGTTTTTCACAACAGAGCTCAGATGTACAGGTAACCGCTTAATATTTCATAGATTCCGGTAAATATGGTTACAAAGGTACAATATGCCTATAAATATTTAAGCTAGTTCCTTTTAGTAACTACACAATACACTGTTTTAAGGGAAGCGTGTTAATCTGTCGTATTGAAGGCAGGAGCAATAGTTCTATAAATACTGCATTCATGAGAGGAAGATAAGAAAAATAGTCACTTTAAGAAACATAACATCTGTCTATGTTCATATATCTAGAGATGAACACTTTTCATTTCCTGATGATATTAATGGATGATTTAACAAAAATAGCACATGCTCAGAAAATCAAAATGACGTTTTTGCCTCTATGAGATATTTATTTCCTGGCAATTATGATACTTGCGTAATTAAAGCAACTGGGAATTTGCATTGAGCATTTCCGTGAGGTAAAAGAAACAACACAACCATTAATATAATTAACACACATTTAATTATTTCCTGAATATACTCTAGAGTTTTCTTAAGGTAATTGTAATGCTGACGTCTTGGATTTTAAATAACACTTTAGAACTGGAAGGTTATTGCCATTTAACTATTACGAAAACACGTAATATGAAACGCCGGACACTGAATTTCCACTTCCGTACACCACGTGATGTCCTGTACACGTGGCATTGCCCGCATGATGAAATGCTGATACACACTTGTCATCTGCTAGGCAAAGACGCACACATTGCAGGAGATTGACACCAGCGTTCTTCCAAAGACAGTTATCATCAACATATTGGTTACGCATTTCTTGTGATTCAATAAGAAACCCTGAAACAAAGAAAATTGAGAATGCACGATTTATAACTTTTTAGTTATAAATGTAACGCACCGTTTAAAATCAAGCAGTTCGTTTGATTAAAAAGGTTGGAAATGTAACTCTGTTCGTTGATTTCTAAACAGAGAAATTCTTTGAAATGAAAATTCTGAAAGGTGTTGTATTTTAAAGATATTGTCTCCACGTAAAAATATTACTTTTTTGGTAGCGTTTGCGCACATCGTTTGTCCGTTTACAAGGAAGCAATTTGCTTTATTCACAAATTCTACAAAAATGGTCTACCTAATACATAATATAGGAGCACGCATTTTGTAAAAATATAAAAATATAAAGCTTCATTCGCACGACCTATTCTCTGATATATTCAATAAAATCCATGCTTTGATTTTCTTGATTCGACTCATTCTCCGATATACTCGATTGGAATCATTCTCAAATACACTTAGTAACACTAAAATATAACTTTAGTCTCAAATATACTCATTTGGACTCATTCAGTAAGACTCTTTCTTGGATATACTCAATTAGACCCAATCTCCGATTTACTCTCCATTACTCTCAGTAAGATACATTCCATGATATACACATGTAGACTCATTCTCCAATATACTCAATTGGACTCATTATCAGATATACTCCATTCGACTCAATCTCCCATATACTTTCCAGTACACTTATTAGATACTTTCCCGATATACTCAAGCTGACTCATTCTTCGATAGTTTCAATTGGACTCGTTATCCAATTAACCAGTTTTATTTCATAAATATCATTACAGCATTTTCTGGTTGTCACACATGTACTTGGAAAAATGTGAAGTGTTTTATTCATATGACATGAGGGAAAAGGCCAAAAAAAACATCAACATTATGTTTTTACTATCGCCTGGGAGTTACCAAATCTCATTATAGCAGGATCATAAATTGTTTACTGGCGGTTCCTTTAGCCTATACACACGTAAATGTTAATCTATCGAACATACCAGATATTATATTTGACCTTGCTGTATGTGGTATAATGACCGGTATCGCAGTTCCTGAAGGTGTAGGGTTTGATGTAACCACAGTAACTGGTGCAGTATTAAGAGATCCAGACACGGTTGTGGGAGCAGCTGTAAGCACCTGTGGGGTTGTTGCACCTATAAGAGACGCTGCTGTAAGAGCGTCTGCTTCTGATACATACATGGAACAGAAGGCAGAACTGATGTCATCGTCCGAAGTGGTGAACTGGAAATTCACGATGTAGTCAGCAGAGCTTTCACGGTAATATATGTCTTTTACAATGTACCAGGTCCTGTCCACTGCTTCGTGGAGAATTGTATTTCCAATGTAGTCCTAAAATGAAATAGAGATACGCTCTTTTCAAACAAAGTCATCAATCATCATGATAAATATTACAAGTGACATTTAGCTTAACAAAATCGTTTAGTAATTTAAGATGTCTACATATGTTATACAACTGAAAAAAGAAGAAGAATGATAAATACGAATACAGATAATTTGACCATTAAACCATACATGTCATATTTGAAGGAACTTCAAAAATGTAAAAGATATAGATGTACGTTTAAAATGTATATTTATGGAAACTTTGAAACATTGCAAAAGTTTTTGCCACCATTTCGTTCAACTTTTTCTTGTTTTTAAAAAGTACAATAACAATATTTTACAGTACAATGAAATTATTATTTAATGCTAAAGAACGCAAAGGTTTAGTGAGAAGTGTTTAATGATTTATCTGATCATTCTCAAACTTCAAAATTTTACAAACAAATTTGTATTCTGTCACCCAACAACATAGCCTTCCTTTGAAAAATGTGGAACTGCCAGCACACATACGATGAGATTATCAATTAGAACTATACGTAACACATTCATGAGAAAACATTTGAAACACGCTCATCCTTTTCAGCATTGTTTTCCAAACCATGAAGTTAAGTTAAGAAATACAAAATCTATATTAAACAATTATTGAATGGCTTGCCGGGCAAAAATCAAAACTATTGCCCAAGATTAGAACATGTTATTAAATCACATCAGAAGTAATTTTTCATATTTTGTATCTGACATAAAGTTATTCGGGATTTTAGACTGACCAAATTCATCAGTTCAGCCGCCACTGTTATATGCATCAATATCCCAGTACAAACCCGAGTGATCAGGTACTGACCTAGGTATAATATTTGGCAAATCAGCTACTTTATGATAACATCACCTGTACAGACAGCGTATTGACAATGAACATTGAATACGTTTTTTTCCAAATAAACAATGAGCTTTGAAAATTTCTGTAAACTGTGGCTAACCAAGCAATAATCAACTGCAGAATATCGTCTGAGAGAAACAGAGATAAAACATGTATCAAAATTTCTACTATTTAACACCAACTCATTTGCATTAAAGAAGGACGATTAAAAGTCATCCTAATTTACTGTTTACGACACTTCTCTTTAATTAGCAAACTGCTATCAGATAGCCTTGCCTACTTACAGTAGGTTTGTGGCAAAAACGTTTTCAATAATCATGTACATTTACGAGGGCCATTCTCAAAAATAATGACAATTTTCCTGGAATATGGTACACAGTCTGTGTACAGACTTCGAATTTAATTTATTCGCCCCTGACTTCCACGCACTTCCGCAGTCGAGAAATCCAAGAGGTGAACGCTCCAGAGTAGTCTCCCCTTAGTATGGTCTTAAGTAACTGACAAGTTCCTTTCCAAAGTGCTTTTTTTTTCGATAAATATTTGCGCCCAGCCAGCATCTCTTTCAGCCTTTGAAAGAAGAAAAAGTCTTAAAAACTTAGATCTGGTGAATAAGTGGGATGATTGATTTGTACTCAGAAACTTTTGAACGATGGCTATTTTGTGAGTTGAAGTGTTGTCATACCGCGATGATCAGTCCGTAGACGCATCCTTTTGTACATTTGTACTTTCGTTTAACAGCTTTAAGTGTAAGTACATTGTCTCTATAAAACTTTCCAGTGACTGACTTTTCTGACGGTGTAGGAATTTGTACAATACCCACTGAGTTAAAGAAGATGGAATACAAAACCACTCTGACGCTTTTAGATCCTTTTGCAAATACTGATCTACGGTCACCTATCTGTTGTCAACAAGACGCTGTGGCTCATAAAGTATATCCAGGTCTCATCTCCTGATAGGGAATAGGGACTGTGACATTGTGCAATCATCTAAACTTGAGATCTTTATTCACCGTTTCTTTAGCTAATTGACCCTATTGGCATTTTACTCCTCGGTTAACAAGTGAGGCACCGATTGGACACAAACCTTTCTTTATTTAACTCGAGTGCTTGTTGAGAATCTCATGAGTTGTCCACATAGACATACCAAGAAAAGACACTATCTCGGGCACCGTGTACCTGGCGTATTCATCAATAAGGCGTCCCACAGCAGCAATGTTTCTTGACATTAATACTGATTTGGGCCTGCCGTGAAAAGCCCTGTGTTTAAGGACTGCTTGCCCATTTCTAAATTTACTTAAACACCTGTAAACAGTTTTCTCCGGTACTGCAGACTTTGTTTCCATATGAAGTATGCAGCTCAATGAGTACTTTGTACCTCTAAAGAACAACGTACCTTAATGTACGCTCTTATCGCTTTCATATCTACATGTATTTTGCTTGACTACATCTGATACAAAACTAAATATCTCCGAAACGGAACGATAATTTTCAGTAACACATTGCAGGATTATAAAAGGAGTCAGTCATGTACATGAGTTTGTTTAGTGTCTATAGAAGCGTGTGATTGTCATTATTTTTAGAATGGCTCTCGTGCAGAACTTTTGAAATGTGGCTGTAGTGCGAAATAAGGTATTTTAAATTTGTACAATTACATACATTCTTGTATTCCACTGGAACTGTGAAGGAGACCAGAATCATGGCTTCTCGGGCTCCTACCCTTATTCCCGGGAACTTGAATTTACAGGATCCCTGCGAACTATGGTGTCCAGTGCTGTCTAAATTCAAGCTAGTCGTGTCTATCAACGTAGCTGTAATAAAACAGAAATTGTAAACACTCACGATTACAGTTTTAACAAGAGGGCTACCAGTTGATCACCTTGGTTTCATAGATGAAACAGGACACAGTTTTGGTAGAGAGTCATCCAGGTAAAACGCTTCTAAATTAAGTTAAAAGCGGGTCTTCCGATTTAGAAGAGAATATTTTGAAAGTTTGTGATACAGTCATATGGGGAAACCTAGCCCAGCACAATTCATTATTTTTCATCCAGTAAAAGGTCATCCACTGGTCATAAATACGAAACTAATTCAAACTCAAGCATGGAGTTGTATGTATTGACACTTCTTAATAGTTGACACAGGTAACCCACACAGGCGACTTCTTTTGAAGACTGTTAGAAATTTTATTTGGCGGCTAGTTCAGAACACGCTAATTCCAGAAGCAGCCCTGGATTTTGAGCATGCCAGGTATAAAACAGGTATAAAGCACCCATGCACAGGCCTCTTATCCGAACGTTAATAGCTTTAGTTGGAGGTGCTGGAAAGCGGACTCATGACGACAATCTTACCACTTTACTACTGCAAGTGTCTGACGACAATCTTACCACCTTACTACTGCAAGTGTCTGACGACAATCTTACCACTTTACTACTGCAAGTGCCTGACGACAATCTTACCACTTTACTACTGCAAGTGCCTGACGACAATCTTACCACTTTACTACTGCAAGTGTCTGATGACAATCTTACCACTTTACTACTGCAAGTGCCTGACGACAATCTTACCACTTTACTACTGCAAGTGTCTGACGACAATCTTACCACTTTACTACTGCAAGTGCCTGACGACAATCTTACCACTTTACTACTGCAAGTGTCTGACGAAAATCTTACCACTTTACTACTGCAAGTGCCTAATGACAAGACTTTCAAAGTTCCCGTTATAATAGGGACAATGAGTATACCCCTGGTGGCCATGTGTTTTGACGAATTGGAATACTTTGACAACTCCTTTATAGTGGGTTGTATACGGAAGGAATATTTGTAAGAAACTATTCTGAAATGTGCCAGCAGTTTCTGGTTTTCAAAGTTCCTATATAAAATTTTGGAAAAATGACCACACCCTTTGCGGCGATGTTAGCATCTAATTCTGAATAACTCTATCAATCTTGTAGGAAGGAAACTCGAAAAAATGCTTGAACCGAAACAGAGGTTCAGGATATGCCGTCCTTACTGAGCGGAACGTTCATATAATTGGAGAAAGACTATCCAGGGACTTTCTACCAAGCTTTATTAGTTCCAGAGGAGTCATCGTTTGCAGAACATTTGAGTGTACGACGGATGGTGAGCAATCACAACAGGTCGCGCCCCGAGCACGTAGAGCAAGGTGAGCTTAACAGTGTCTGGTAACTACTGAAAACTAATTACTAAGATTATGCATAAATGGTTTTTGCTTTTTATGTAGAAAACATGTATGGCAAAAGGCAAGGCTACGAACACGTGCTAAAGTCAGTGAGATGTTTGACCAATTCATATATGCAGCAAGTCTTTTAAACAATTATTATCATTGTCTTTTAATAAAGAAAAATATGTATATAACATAGGTAAAATGTTTAAAAGAAAGTAACATTGTAATTTAGAGTGATACTGTCAAACTATGCCCTTCGCCATTCCCTTTTAATACGCCGCGACAATCTTCCAAGTATGAATCGACCTACCTACTTTTCTATATATATCCAAAACAAAAGTCGGTCATCAGTCTCGGCGATTAAAATGAGCCGTGCCATGGGAAAACCAACATAGTGGGTATGCGACCAGCATGGATCCAGACCAGCCTGCGCATCCGCGCAGTCTGGTCAGGATCCATGCTGTTCGCTAATAGTTTCTCCAATTCCAATAGGCTTTAAAAGCGAACAGCATGGAGCCTGACCAGACTGCGCGGATGCGCAGGCTGGTCTGGATCCATGCTGGTCGCATACCCACTATGTTGGTTTTCTCATGGCACGGCTCAAATGTTACTTGGTAATAAACTGCTTTGTGGAAAGACCTAAACTTTTACTCTTCCCCATACAAAACGACAACATATTTTTAAAATGTCTTGAAATCATGTCGTCTCCCCGTGTGGGTTTTCATTAGGTAATGACTGCCTCTCAAAATTCAGTTTCACAAATAAATATCTAATCATGGTCTCTGAAAGTCCAGCTTTAAAATCAATGAGCGCATTTCCACATATCAGTCAATATATGCAGCTTGTCGCTCTGTACCTATTAAAATTAAGAACTTACCTGTGGCAATGAATGAGAAAAAGGATCAGTGACAGCATATTATTAGTAATAATTTTAGTAGCAGTTTTTATTTATAATATAAAAACATTTAATACACAAACGGGTAAGTCTATATCACAATCTGCTTTAAAGAAGTCTATAATACCTGTGAACGCTGTTGGTTGCTATGATGTTTTACCGGATGTTTTTTTTTATTTTAATGCGCATACACTCTTGGCGTGTGGCAAAAGACTGCTTAACAATATGAGAACTTACATAAAATCATCATTATACTCCCACAAACGAAGTTTGGGGGAGGGGTACGTGTATATAGGAGTGAGCTTGTCGGTCGGTCGGTCGGTCAGTCTGTCGGTCCGTTGGTTTTCATGGTTTCCGGACAATAACTCATGAAAGGCCTGACAGATTTAAATAAATTTTAGTATACACCGGATCATAAAAGTTACTGAAGCATATAAGATGTCTTTTATGTGACTTACTTTAAACCCCTTTGGTCATCAACGCCATAATTAGTACGCACTCGGATTGATATATCATGTGGCAGAGCTGTTTTGTAAATCAAAAATAAACATTACACGATATCAAAAATTTTACATAAAATCCTTTGGAACTTTGACGGAATTTTCATTTTAAAAGGATGCTCATGTAGATATAAAAATCTCAGCTCATAAGATCTGGATGAAATCAAGGACTTAAATTACAATTGGAATCTATTCACTTAAGAAAAGTAACTAATATATCTCTAAGTATATAATATAATCGAAAATGTACTGTGCGCAGAAATCATTAACCTTCATTTAATAGAATAATTATAATAAACTTGAATTCCACAAAAAACGATCATGGTCTAACAACAGATAAAGAATGTGAGTGTAGAAGACCTCCCCGCTACCCGCCCCTCTCTGTTAAATTTGACTGCTGCGGTTATCACACCACCACTTTAATATTGTTGAATAAAAAGTCTAATATTCAAAGAATCAATAGGAATAAAAATAACAAGTTTAAGATTATAATTATATAATTATTTGAATACGGGATGAGTTTATCCCCATTTGGGTATAATTCAAAGGAGACATTGTGTCCGTCTTTGTTAAATTTAGCAACCCGCCCGCTTAGCTCAGTAGGCAGAGCGTTGGTCTACGGATCGTGGGGTCGTGAGTTCGATCCTCGGGCGGGGCGTATGTTCTCCGTGATTATTTGATAAACGACATTGTGTCTGAAACCATTAGTCCTCCACCTCTGATTCATGTGGGGAAGTTGGCAGTTACTTGCGGAGAACATGTTTGTACTGGTACAGAATCCAGGAACACTGGTTAGGTTAACTGCCCGCCGTTACATGACTGAAATACTGTTGAAAAACGGCGATAAACCCAAAACAAACAATTGTTAAAGTTAGCATTGGGGACTGAAGGGGACTTTATAGGTGTGTGTATGGGGGTGTGGGGACGGGTACATCTGTTAGAATAAATCTGTAATCCCCTTAAAAATCTTTAATTTTCGAGTTTTTAAAATGCTTACTTCAACTTCTCTTAACATTTTAAAGCTAAAATTAGCCCAGATATTTTT
Source organism: Mercenaria mercenaria (assembly GCF_021730395.1). NCBI lineage: Eukaryota > Metazoa > Mollusca > Bivalvia > Venerida > Veneridae > Mercenaria > Mercenaria mercenaria. The sequence goes on along the minus strand of NC_069361.1, from coordinate 19,201,316 downwards.
CCTCCACTTGTAACGCCCTTTGAGAAACAATGAGAACTATGTAACATTAGCTCGAAGAACTCGAATTTATAATAACTCATTCATACCTGTCATCTACCGATCTATGGAATTTATTATATATAAATATAAGAAATTCTGAATACCTTTATATATTTAAATCAAAGTTAAAAGACATGACAAAGCACCAAAAATCCCCAAACACTTTTTGATAGGTAAAACACTGCCTTCAAGAAACAGATGTAGTAATCTGAATAACGATTTATACAGAAACCATTTAAGAGATAATTCCAGTTATGATTGTGGGTACCTTATCGAGAATGCTGAACGTTATTTCTTTCAGTGTATTAAATTTACAGAACAAAGAGTCGAACAATTTCACGAAACCAGAACTTTCCATCCTTTAAATGACACACTACTATTATTCGGATCTGACATATACTCGGACGAAAGCAATTCGCTAATTACTTTGGAGGTACATAAATTTATTATATATTCTAATTGATTTCAGTGAGCGGCAACTTGTTATTTTAACAGTACCTTAAATTTTATTTTAATTATTAATAAAACCTCAATTTATCTAAAACATATACAGTAACTCCTTCCTTTGCCTAGCTTCAGGGAAAACGGATCCATTAAGAAAAATATACATGCCTAACATTAAAGTGGCTGTGTTTATCATTCTTTTTTTTCTTCAGTTCCAGTCACACTTTGGTCTTTTCTTCAATCTTGTTTATAATACATGTTATAATTGTTTATTTCGTAAAAGTAATAACACTTATGTAACAGCTAACTTGAAGGGAACGGCCATTTACTAATGTTGGCAGAACTTGTGGCCCGACCCTATTGCTATAATTCAATTAATTTTTAATGTCTATATGTGCTGTAATTATATAAATACATGTATTATATGCAATAAAATATGTTTAAATTTAAATTTAAATTCGAGTGTATAAATCCCCAATCATCAGTTATAACGCGCATTATTTGAAGTGTCTCATTTTGAGCAAGGCAGTTGTGGATGTGCAAAGATTTACATATATTTTCCTTTGTCCTGCAGTGGTTTATTATAATACAAACTCATATTGATGGAATAGATTGAAATGAGATATAACTTTAACGTAGTTTATATTGTGCGGTCATGTTTTTGGCTTGCCCTTGTTTTGCGCGAAATTTTACTTCCATTGTCAAGGATTTCGCCAAGTCAAGTGTAAATCCCTCTATAATGTGACTGATATTAGCACCAAGTCGCCTAAATTCTAAACTTGTCCAATGTATTTGTACAAATATTTATTAATACTAATGGATATATTACCATGTATATAATCATTAATTGTTGTAGTTTGACAGTCGGTTTTGCAATAAATAATAATTTTATTATATATTCTTATTCTTTGTTTGAACCATTTCTAACGCTTTCAGTCAGCATCAAAACTATTTTTATACCGAATTCAGTTTGAGATAATTTAAGGTCGATCAAAGAATTGTTATGTATATATACTTTTGAAATTTTGAAACTGTGATTTTTCCAAATTGTGCGGGCTGTACACGTGAAGACTGACAAGCGCGTGTTACTGATATAAAGCCTATAGATTTTTACTTACCTGCAGGTGTATCTGACGGATAGAGTGTATTTTCAGCGAAATTCTGCGCCTCCAGCTGATCTGTAAATTGATGGCAGTCACCTGATGGGACGCCAGCACCAAGCCACAAGTCGTAGTCAAATGCTAGACTGTATGTTAATAAGCCACCGCCACTAGCATAACCAATGCTTGACATCACCCATTTACCATCCGGGTCCGTCTGAATATCTCGACCGGCCAGATAGTCCTGTAATTTATTCAATGTTATTCTTGCAATATATTCAGTGATAATGCTTTCAATGATAATAAGTCATACATTCAGTGATAATCCGGTAATACATTCAGTGATAAACATGTAGTATGCTGTTTAATTAGGGTGGCCAACCCACGTGACTCTTAGCTGTACACGGAAAAATGCCTACATTTTCCTTTTTACTTAACGAATTTTGGTAAGATAAAGAGTGTCGAAGCAAAAGGAGTGTTTTGTTTTCAATCAGTACTCAGTATTTTACTCAAAACTTTCGCCAACTACTAATGTGTGTTATCTACACAGTTAGCTCACGAAAAACAATTGGGCAAAGTGTGTGAGAAAAGTACCGAGAACTGATGGCAGATTCATGAAAAAATTCTGCATCTCAGGCAAGGTTTTAAACGTATTGTAGAATTTTTTTATGTGATTACCATATTTTACCGTTAGTTAAAATATAACTTTATCCGTTAGTTAAAACACATGTTTAATTTAATGCTCTACGATAGATACGTACACATTACTTTAAATAAAGACCAAGAAATGTATATGTATTAACGGTTACTCCTGAACAAAAATATTTTTCAGCAGAGACATTGCATTTTTGCTTTCTGCTCATACGTAAATTTTAAAAAGGTGTACAATGTATTTAAAATTTCTATGTTTACATTTTCCATTATTAGCCGGATAAGGAACCTGAAACAACATGCAAGTATTTCTTACCATTTAGCCTGCTGGTGGCAAGTTGTTTTGCTTTTGCGACCGGTGCAGACCAAGTGCAGGCTGATCATGGTCGGCACTGTTCGCCATTCAGTCAGTAAATGTTTAGTGAACACCCCTTTGAATAATAAGTGGTACTGCCCAAACTGAATGATGGACAAGTCCATTTTACAAATTTAGCAGGGTCAAGGTTAAACTAAATGTTTCTGCTGTTTCACAATGGCTTTTTTCCAGTTGAACATTCCGAATTGTTTAAATACTAAGTAAGTAGACAACTGGTCTATCAAATATATTTATTTTTGGTATTTATTTTGCAATATATTTATATAAAAGGTAAGCGTGTCGAAGCAGCTTGGATTAACATATTGATTCCATCATAAAAACACCAAGTGATTCAGTCAGGTAAAGCAGTTTTCTAGAACGATTGTAGACTTGACAAACCTTCCCGAAAACAAAAACGAATAAGCATCATAATATACAGATCGAGCTCTATCAAATTTTGTATGGAAGCGTCCTGGTGACTTAGGTTGGACTCCGTAAGTGCTAATTAGTACAAAGTTACTCATGTTTAGGATTCGTTTCTCCTAAAATGTACTAACCATCTCTCAAGTTCGAATTAGTAATTCATAGCTGGCACATACTAAGTCTTATTTTTTTTGATGTACCATTATGTTTATTTTTCAGAATATGTGGAGAAATCTCATGTTAAAGCAGATCAGCCCCTCCACCCACCCCTGACTGTGTCCTTAATCGTGTAAATAAACAAATACCGGGTATTATATATTATTGTAGCTATATATGTTTTCATGACAAACACGTTCCCAAAATGCGTTTTACATACAAGGGCTCCAAGTTAACCGTCTACCAGTACAGACTCAAAGTTAGGCGGGATACACTCAGACGTATCTTAGACATTTTCAGTGTCTGGACTGGGATTAAACCCGGACCTCTAGATTGACAACGAATCGTGTTACAATTTGACCACTTGGCCATTTATAATATATTGAATATAACAGGCGGACAAACGGACAGACGTCTGGCAACAGGGTATCATGATAGCTTCCTACTTCCTACGAGAGGTTTGTGCTCGGGTGAGTTAAAAAAGAACAATGTGAGACTTTGAGCAGGTCTTTGTGGACTAACAATTCGATCAAGGGTAATACTAATTACTAAGTCCTAATTAAGATACAGAAAGTCCTTATTAGGAGAATGGAAATATCAGTATTTCTTAGTTTGAAGGAACCAACTCTTCCATAAATTTGCAATATAACAGTCATATTGACAATATAGAACATGTTGCGACTAAAGCCGACGATACGTACGGGGCGCGACGTGTATTGCACTTTCAATACATTTCGTGAACCCGGGCGTCTTTTGCGGTCTTCTCTTCCCGATGGTCTTCTAGTATACTTTTACTGTTTTATCTACACTGTTTTATCTACGAAATCTTTAACAGGAATATTTATAAACTTTACAAAGAATTTTAATGGGCATTTGCTTTTATTCTTACCGAATGACATGAAAGATTCATAACAATAAAACATCGGTTAATCTGTTAATATGAGGTCATTTAATTCGCCTCACCCAATTATGGATTATTTTTTTCACGCCTATATATTTTAACCAATTTAAATCTTTTCTTTCTATCACATGACAATACAATACAGTATTGTACTGTGTGTCACATTTCCTCAAGTATATATAGTAACATCCGAAATCTATAGTAGTCGTAATTTGACCGCGATGGTTGACCTTAGTCTGATTACTCATATCGATTATTTCATTGTAGAAATCAAGGGTGCTTAGAGTAGCCGTGCATATTTATATGGAATTAGTTTGTATACAGTGCAGTATCAAAGTTTGTGTACTTACATTTGATCAGTTAAAACTTTCCAATTCACTAATTTATATTTACACAAAATTATATTTCCTTTTTCTCGTGCAGCTCGTGTTTTACGTACACTCCCTTTCAATAATAGGTTGTCCCTTATTATGTATTATAATGCAAAGGTCAACCATCGGGGTCAATTTGCGTCCACTATACAATCCACAAACTTTATATTTTTTTCATATTGGACTCCAGTCCCAAAAATACATATCTTTTTTTCATATTGAACGGGACAACTCTTCCGATTCCTTATAAGGAGACATTTGGAATTACTTCCCTTGTATATAGAGACGGCATTTTTTTTAGATTGCGATAACTTTCTTATTTTTGAACAAAAATACAAGTGTAAGCACTCAATTTCTTAGTTACAACGTTTTCTACCCAATTACCATGGTTTCAATTCACAATTTCACGAAAATTTGTTTTCAAAATTTTTGGCACTGAGAAGACTGAACGTATTTTAAATTCATGTGTGTTGTTGTTTGCGAGTTAAAATGTATGAAGTTTTGTTTTCTACATCTATCTTTTTATGGTGTGAAATAAAGAGATAATTTAACAGTGTTGCGTACAGTACTGACTTCTATTGGACTCGTACACAGCAGTTATAACCCATATTTGGACTCGGCATTGCCTCGTCCAAATATGCATTATTACTGATGTGCACTGGACCAGTAGAAATCAGTATTGTACTCAACACTGTTAAATAACCTAATATTACTGCTGTGTACTCGTCCAGTAGAATTCAGTACTCTACTCAACAGTTAAATTATACCTCTTTATTTCATACCATAAAAAAGATAGATGCTGAAAACAAAAAATCACACTTTTTAACTGGCAAGCAACAACACATCAGTTTAAAATACGGTATCTGATAACACATAGACCTATACATTTCTTTCAGAGCCAAAATTTTCGAAAACATCTTTTCGATCGAGAAATTCTGAACCGAAACCATAGGTAACGTTTTAACTAAGAAATTATGTGCTTACACTTACTTGTTTCGTTCAAAAATAAGATTTTTTTTTTACTGCTGTCGCTATATACAAGGAAAATAATTCCAAATGTCTCCTTATAAGGAATCGGAAGAGTTGTCTCGTCCAAAATGAAAAAGATATGGATTTTTGGCGTTTGTGGATTGTAGATTTCGCATGTTACTATATATACTAAAGAAAATGTGAGAGCATTTTAAATCACACATCTATTGTAGTGTCACGTGATAGAGAAGCTTCCAACTGGTTAAAAATATACATGTGTGAAATAACAAAAAATACTTAATGTTCAAATCGAAATCGAACCCGTGAACAGAGGGTGTAACCTCATAACGTATTAATTTATATTTTTTTTGTTAAAAATGAACAATTACATTTTCCCGATCAGAGTTCTTTAGGATAACGTATACTAGAAACAGTATCTTCAAAGATTTAATATGAAATCAACGAAAACCCTTGTTTATGAAAATGGTGGATCAAACAGTAATAAAATGTACTTTCAACAGAAGCTGAATTTACAGCTTGTCTTTGTTATTAGGCTTATTGTTCTGTTCATCTCAAGTACGAATAACAGCTTACAACTTCTCCTACCAAGACAGAATTATTTTAGTATAAATATAAATCTAACACATAATTCCCAAAGAAAGATATGAATAAAAAGCTAGTTGGTTATATTATGTAATTCAATTTATGTCAACATTTGCATTGACAATTACATATTTCGCTGAATCGTCGAAATTTATTAGAAATAAGAAAATTTTTCCTTGATTTTTTTTGGAAGTAAATAGATTGGAAGCTACACAATGTCATATTGTTGAAATATATCAACATGTACCAGCTGTAAATTTAAAAAGTATATTGATATAAAATAAATAATCCGCTTCATATTAAAGGTGGACAATCTCAGACCGTAAATAAAACATGACAAACGAAATCTGAGGAATGTTCTATGAATGTACTTTAAATGACCACCTGGAAAACCGTGTAATAGATTCTAATTAACGGAATTTAAACATCTTAAAACTTTAACACATCGGCTGAATGAAAGGTACTGCAATCGTTTTAATCACCATAACTATTTATTCATGTTATTTTTGGCGAATACATTACCTGGTTCATTGGACTAGGTAAAGCTACATTTATAACAACGAATGAACTATTTATAATTTACTATGTAGTTGGTTATAGGGACTCCAAATCTTGAAACCATCCAAGCCTCGTGAGCGCCATAGGATATAGATGGAAAGTAAGTAGTACATGTGGCACGAGCATGCCAAATCCCGTCTCCTTGTGTTGTAGCGTCCGTTACAGTGAACGTGTTGTTTGCGATCATTGCACAATCTGAAAAATATAGTTTTAATTTTTTTTTTTTTTAAAATGTTAGCGCTATGGTTCCGACCATGACATTAATAGGTATCATTCAATGACTGTTTTTAAGATTCTTTTTACTCTATTTGAATGTATATATATATAAACAACCTTTGGTTACCTGGCAATAGCATGTAACATTTCATATACTTACCCACAATGCCATAAAACATGTTAATTCCAACGTACATATACCAAAGAATCATTTCCAATTTCTGCACTTCCAAAGGCATAGCAATATCTCAATTATTAAAGTTTAATTAATTATAGCCGGTATTATTACAACATTCTCGAAATACGAACAGAACCAGATAATGTTTCTGAATTCTCATATCCATGTTATTCACGTTTTTTTTTGTTGTTTTGATGTCTGACGTTAAGTGTTACTGATTCTTTGTCAAATATAGATTGGAGCTTGAGAAAATATTATTACTTTTAACAATAGTCTTAATGGCGTTGACGTCGTTACTTTGTCTTTCGGAACGGTCAATATTTTGTTACTTGGAATAATGTTTCTGTAGTTATAATTATGTTACTATTATATTAAAGCCGTTAGTGTCTTAATATAGTATGGATGACTATATAATACAATAGGTATTCATTAACTAGATCCTTATTTCATTTTCCCATTTGCATTTAGACTGGACACAAGTGTTATCTACGTGTCAATATGTAAGACAGACCTTTATTTCAGAACACATCTACTTCCAAGAGACCCTAGACTGATTTTGTTTAACCTTTAGCCTGCTGGTGGCAGGATGATCATGGTCTGCACTGTTCGCTATTCTGTCAGTAAATTCTCAATAAACACCCCTTGGAATAATAAATGGTATTGCCCAAATTGAATGATGGACCAGTCCATTTTAGAAATTTAGCAAGCTAAAAGTTAATCTGGTTGTTATATACTTGGTCTTCATGACCAGAAAGTATTATTGTAAATCAGGAATATTGTATGAAAAACGAATTGCGGAAGAATTGTAAGGTGATAGAATTTCAGAAAATTGCTTGCACAGGGGATCAGTTAAAATAGTAAACTGAGAATGAAGATATCAGTTATCACATATTACCAGAGTATCAGTCTTTAACAAACTGGATCCTGGTAATTTGAACCAAACCAAAACTGACTAATTAAATGACAAATATATATCAGGGACATATGATAAAACAGTTTTTCACTACTGGCTTGACGCACACAGTCTAGAGGTAACTTGTGTAAAAAGTACAAATTCATTATTTTACCTATAGAAAATGCGTTCTGCACAGTATATTTTTGTAGGGCATGAGGCAGGAGCAACAATTACCAGAAGGATAAATCTACTATTCTGGGGCTGAAAAGAATATTTAAAATAGAGGCAGAATAAAATAATGGATGGAGCGGAAGACAATTTTGTAATAACCGTTTAAATGCCATTGTAATTTGCAATTACTTCTATTAAATAAAATATGAACTATATATGTATAGTTTATTCATATCTTATCCATGTACTGACATATTAAATGCACAATTATTAAAGAGGCATACCCTATAATTTGGTGCACCCGAAAACCGTCCGAAATTGATTTACTTACAGAGAATTTATGATTTAACATCGAATGACGCCGATCCCAGATCTCTGGACCTTATCGTTCGCCCTCAATTCTCGTTTTTCTGCGCCACCACAACACCAACAACGCGCGCATCCGGGCGTAGCAGTCGAAAAAGGGGATAGGTAGCAAGCTAACAGGGGTACCGTTTATAATACAGGTTCTCAGTATCTACTTCCCTCGTTATAGCGTATGCCCCTTTAACATATACACCAAGTACTTTATATGATCATTCTATGATAGAATTACAAGAGATGATAGTAAAAATATTACAAGCTGTACAATGGACATTTTTTTACACATGCATATGCCACAGTGCTCACATAAATAAAACTCAAGCAAGAGGCAATTTACCTTATCAGTGTTTCAGTCAGATAAATAAGAGCTTGTGAACAATACATACGTGTGCCAAAACTGCGTATTCAGTCAGACCGAGTCTGCTATTATTTTGCTTGGTTACGATCTTCTTATAGATCATATTAACTATCACAACATCATTCCTATGTTGCCGTGTGCCGGCTTTCAATCAATCCGAGTCTGTATTATCTTAAGACTGTGACTCAATGCAGACTTGGAGCCCCGGTATAACTTACAGACTCAGGTATATACCGGATTTACTAAATTTGAACATGTATATATTTTGTGACCATAGTGACACTACCCCTAACCTTCAGTCAGTATTTTATGCATATTGTACACTAAATGCGTGCGGAGATGCAAAAATACGCATATTTTTGCCGTGCGCTACAATTGATAATCACTTTCGGGCATGCGCAGAAGACCGCTTCAACTCTGCAATGAGTTACATTTTAATTGGTTGCGTTCTATGCTTCACAAGGATCTTCTTAAGGATTTTATTCACAGGACTAAAGGACCTTTGCTAACCTATACCATATTAAAAGACTCTATACAAAACCATTGTTAAACACTGACCTTCATAAATGAGAAATGGATATAGGAATCTGTAGTTAAATCTAATCAGATCAAAGTATGACTCAGTTAGAAGGAGCATTTCAAGCAGAAACTAAATAATAACCCAGTGTCTTAAAACATGATGACACTTAACAGAAGAAATAAAATTAACGCAGAAATTAAAGTGACCAGCTAAATGTAAAAAGGCATCAAAACGAAATTCCCAAAATCATTACTCTGAGTATACAAATAAATTATTTCAATTGAACTCTCATTTATTTACACATACTTTAACCCTGTCAGATCAACTATCAGGCTTTTGCACATACTCTGATCACCGTGAAGTTACTAAATACGAAATGAAACTTTACAAAATCAGTCATAGCTGAAAAGTCTTCTTTTTCAGAAGTCCTGTTATAGAGCTCATATTGTATGATTATCTATATACATTGGACAATGAATGAAAAAAAAAAACAAACGAAAAAACAAACAAAAACAACTTGAAATTCCTTCTCTGCAAGGCAGAATTATCTACCAATAGGCAAACTTTAATAAGGCCCTAAACCTGCCCTATACTTTGCAAAAGCTTATCGATGCGATTGAGACAAAACGCATGTACTATAATCTTCTGCACGTGTTTTACAAAGTTTATGTCTTCTAAGTTTATTAATGGTAGTTTTACATGTTCGGGTCAATCTGTTTGCTACAAGAGTTTGAATAAAACATATTTTTTAGAACTTCGGAACATACTTGGAAAATTCAGCAAATAAAAAAGGAAGGGTCATGCTCTTGAACTTTGCAAGACTGTTTTGAAAAAATGGACCTCATACAAGTTTTCATGATGGGCGTCGATGGGAAAATCAAAATTTTGATAATACTTTCGCTAATTGATTTTTTTCTACGATTTACATTTTAATAAATTGTCTCACGATTTTCATATCCGTACACCGAGTCCAGGATTTTTTAAAACTCAGACGTGCAGAACTACCTTAACACCAATGCACCTCAGAGAAATATATCTCTGTTTATAACTTCAAAACATTATACTTTATAGTTATTAAATAAAACATCACATAGTCTAGTTTGTAACATAGCACTGGAAGTTATATAACTATTGATATGACAAACATTATCATACATCTGAGCAAAAGTTGCTAATTTGTTAATCCTTGATTTGATCCAAGGTGATAGATGATTTGTTTAATCATTGTTTAATTGCACAACTTTTCAGATTCTATAAACTTTATGCCTTTTTTTTAACTGGCAATAAGCGACTGCTCCGTAGTTTCGTCCTATAAATATGAGTTTAATATGTAAAAAAAAGGCAATTGGTGTACAAATTATATGTGATAAAAGTCTCTTGTAATTAAAAAATTGAAATGCATTATACTTGAACTGCAAGTATAACTAAACTATGTTATATATTTATAGTGCAATGATGAGAAAAGAAAATACATCAATTTTCTTATTCTAGACATATTTCTTACATCTTGAAGACAATAATATATAATCTTATTATTAATTATGTTCAGATTCGTATTATTATATCTGGTCCAGTTACATATTGATTCAACCCATGTCCCCGGGGTGAGTATTTGCCTACAACAAGATTTGTATCATGGTCTACCTGCAGTGTCATTATAACTGTTAACTTCTATCTGTAATTAAGTCATATGATTTTTCGATGAAAAAGGTAGTACGTTGTTGAAAACGCGATGGCACGATGATATAATCATGATGGTACGATGGTGAAATGTCGATGTAATATCGCGTTTTCATTATAGTACCATTGCGTTTTCACCATCGACCTCTGGAAAGACATAAAGGCATTGAATTTAATATGTTCTATAACTTATCATGTAATTAGTAAAAAACTGAAAACAACTCAATAATAGAAAATAAACTGGCAGTTTTACATGAGGTCTAAATCCACTGAAACGATTTTTGAAAGAATCTTATTAGTGACAGTCGATTACAGACGGAACGAGATATTTACCATTCAGAAACTAACGTCTGTGTTTGCTTTTCCCAGAGAATACCGGACTACAGTCCAATTAGAGGTCTAACAGCGACTGTTTAACTTTTGATGATGGAAGAAGACCCCAGGTACACCTCTGGACATGATGTGATCACGGGTGGGAAGATGGGTAGAACCACCGTTATTCCGCAAGCTGAATGGCTTCCTCACATGAAATAATTCTATATCCCAAGCGAGGTTCGAGCTCACAACGGTGAGGAGAAAGTGTTTGAGCTCACAGCGGCGAGGAGAAAGTGTTTCGGAGCTCACAGCGGCGATGAGAAAGTGTTTGAGCTCACAGCGGTGAGGAGAAAGTGTTTGAGCTCACAGCGGTGAAGAGAAAGTGTTTGAGCTCACAACGGTGAGGAGAAAGTGTTAGAGCTCACAGCGGTGAGGAGAAAGTGTTTGAACTCAAAGCGGTCAGGAGAAAGTGTTTGAGCTCACAGCGGCGAGGAGAAAGTGTTTCGGAGCTCACAGCGGCGAGGAGAAAGTGTTTGAGCTCACAGCGGTGAGGAGAAAGTGTTTGAGCTCACAGCGGTGAGGAGAAAGTGTTTGAGCTCACAGCGGCGAGGAGAAAGTGTTTCGGAGATCACAGCGGCGAGGAGAAAGCGCTTCGAAGTCAGTGACCTTAAACAATCGGCTACGGATATTCCTAGTTCAGAAGTAAAATATGTAGTTAGTTTTCACATGATATTTTTCTACTTATAATGATTATTGAGGCGTCTGTCATTTCGGTATACGAAAATTGAAAAAGAAATGTTCGTGCGTCATTACGCGTACCTACCCACAAAGCCTTGCAAAATATAAATCCCGACGCATATACACAAAACAATCATGTCTTTCAACCGTTCTTTCCAAAAGCAATGCACAAGATTTTTATAACTTGCTATCTAAATCCTTTTTAAAAATTTATTCTTAATATTTTCAGTTCTGTCTATATTAATTTAACATAAGTAAATGACAATATACGATGCTTCTAACATGACGATTTTTGCTTTTAAAAATTCAATTATTGCTGGAGACAAAATAATACTTGCCGGAATTGTGAACTTTTACTACTTAGCAGTATGTTTGGACAGTTCTGGTGACTTTGCGTAATCAAGAAGAAATCTTTTGTGAAATTTAGATTTCTCGTGAAGTAAATGTTATAACAATTGTTTCATTTGTGTTTGCCCTGTTGGTTGTGAAACAATAAAGGGCAGAAAATTGTCAATATTTAGATTTCCGGTCCATTTGAATCTTTATGTGGTTAGTAATATAGCAACCCGTATTATAGATATACACGTACTATTTTATGCTTTTAAGTGAAATACTGCATTATGGTATCAGTAAAATAAAAATGATATTTTCACCTTTTCAATTTTAATTGATTGCGGTTTATGCTTCACAAAGATCTTCTTAAGAATTTCACTCACAGGACTAAAGGACCTTTGCTAATTTATACCATATTAAAAGACTCTATATAAAACCATTGTTAAACACTGGCTTTCATAAATGAGAAATGGATATAGGAATCTGCAGTTTAATCTAATCAGATCAAAGTCTGACTCTGTTAGAAGGAGCATTTAAGCTGAAACTAAATAATAACCCAGTTTCTTAAAACATGATGACATTTTATAGGATGACCAAAATCAACGCAGAAATTAAAGTGACCAGCTAATGTTTCGTAAAAAGGCATCAAAACGAAACCTCCCAAATCATTATCCCCACCTTACTTATTATCGGTGGTTACCGATTAACGGTGCAATCCGAAAATCCCGAATATTTACTTCCTGAAGAGCACTTCCAGAATGTCCTTCCTAAGGGTAAGTTACGTATTTATTGTATATGAATTGATGGATAATATGTTTTTCTAATTTGTTTTATTGATAAACTTCAATATCACTCGATGAATAAAGAATAATTCCTCAGAAAAAATTTGACAGAAGGATTCCCCTTCCTGTAAATGACGTCATCGAGCACTGCCTCGCGCATACGCTTTTTGGCGCCCTTTTTGATAAACAATGCTAGCTACTGGACTAAACTTCTAACATTTTATTTATACAGATAGTACGAAAATCGGTCATAGCTGAAAAGTGAGATTCTTATATCAATCCTGGAATATCTTTGGATTCAATGCCATATTCTAGCTTTGCATGTGTAATTGCATATAACTACAATTTTAAGGCTCGGTTATTGAATTCTTAACCGCGATGCACGATGGTACGATGACGAAAACGCGATGGCACGAAGACACGATGATGAAACAACGATGGTATGATGGGATGGTGAAAACGCGATGGCACGATGATGAAATCGCGATGGTACGATGGTGAAATGTTGATGTAATACCACGTTTTCATCATCGTATCATCGCGTTTTCACCATCGTACCATCGCCTTCCGGTTAGGTATCTGTAGTTACGTGCACTTGCATTTTCGTCAAAACATGGAAGAATGTATCTTAATATATTTTGTGAGAGGTAATTCTTATAAAGAAATTTTGGCGATGGTTAGGCTAACAACGGGATACGATTTGAGGCAACATTTCCATCCTCCTGTTAGAAATACTGTACCACTACGCATGACCACCGGAAGGCAATGGTATGATGGGGAAAACCCGATGACACTATGGTGAAAATGCGATGACACAATGGTACAATGATGAAAATGCGATGGTATGATGGTGAAAACGCGATGGTACGATGGTAAAAACGCGATATTACACGGATATTTTACCATCGTAACATCGCACCACCTCGTTTTCACAATCGTGTCATCGTTGTATTATCATCGCGCTATCGCGTTGTTGTCATCGTATTTTCGTTCGTCGCGGTTAATGTTTCAATAAAAAGTCACGAATGTCAAAACAGAACAGCTTAGTATTGATATAGATTCAGGTATCCATTGATAAACACTCATGAAAAACTTCATTATTAGTCCTGACGAGACCAAGTTGGACCTTGTTTTTGGGTAGATAGAAAATGATTTTACTATTTTCAGTTGCTCTGATGTTGAAGAAGTTGTATCCGTTTGATGACACCCTGTTATCATTGGGCATTTTTTTTATGGTGGATAAAAGATGGCGACTAAAATGGAGTTTTAGGCAAATGATAAGTTTATATGTAATCAAACAATATTGCCATCAGATGGTTCCATTTATAAGCCGATATTCCCCATAATGATGTGAACAACAAATGCGACACATGTTTTCATAAAAAATGAAGTCTACGTTACAATACGTAACCAATATGTTACCAATAAGTTTGATAAAGTCTTACAGTAAGTATTCAGTCAGATATTATGTGCATTTTCAATGTTTGCGACAATAATATTACACTGAACAACAACTTTGAAAGAAAAATGATTATCATACGAATTCGCCATTTATGTCCCTATGGAAGTGTACGATGAAAACGGTAACATAAATTGTGATGAACAGTTTGTATTTACAAAATGGGCAGATGATTTTGAAACTTTGTATAATGCTGCCGAAAATTATGGAGATTTTGATGAAGGATTTTATGAACATATTTTGCAAGAAAAGGCATTTTTAGAGGACAATATGTTGGATCCACTTTTTGAGGAAAATACATTTCTTAAAATATCCATATCGAGAGCGGAAGTTAAAAACGTTGTTGACAAGGCCAAAAATGGGAAAAGTTTTGGTTTTGATAAAATACCGAGTGAAGTTCTAAAATTTCCTATAATTATTGATGTTTTGCACTCGCTGTCCAATTTATGTTTCGATAGTGGACTGATTCCTAGTATATGGAGAAAAGCTTTGATTTACCCCTTGCCTAAGGACAGTTCAAAAGATAAACGAGTGCCATTAAATTACCGAGGTATAAGTCTTCTGTCTGTTGCAAGTAAAATGTACTCAGTCATTTTGAATAAACGATTTTTAACATTTTTAGAACATAACAATAAGCTAGCTGAAGAACAAAATGGTTTTAGGCAAAAACGGTCATGCGAGGATCACGTGTTCACTGCTTGCTCAATCATACGGAATAGACTTTTACAAAAGCAAGATACCTTCGGGACATTCATTGATCTGCAAAAGGCCTTTGATTTTGTTAATAGGGATGTTCTATTGTATAAAATGTTACATAATAATGTAAATGGAAAATTTTACAATTCAGTTAAGTCTATATTAACTGATACATCAGCAGCTGTTAAATTAAACGGGATGTTGTCTGACTAGTTCCCTACAATGTCTGGTGTACGTCAAGGTGATAGCAGTTCACGGACAACATTTTCTTTCTTTTTGAATGATCTTATCGAAGGTCTTAAGTCTCTTAATAAGGGTATATTCATAAATGACACTCACGTTTGTTGTCTGTTGTATGCCGATGATATTTTATTGTTGTCAACCAATGAAAAAAGATTTGCAATATATGTTAGACTTTATATATGACTGGTGTCGTAAATGGCGACTTAAAGTTAATTATGCAAAGTCGAATGTGATGCATTTTAGAAACAAGAGCAAAGACCGAAGTGATTACAGTTTTAAGATCGGTAATCAAAGTTTAACCTATACAGATGTATACAGATATCTTGGGGTACATTTGCACGAACATATGGACTTTTCATGTGCAGCTGACACTCTAGCAAAAGCCGGAAGTAGAGCCTTGGGTGGTGTAATATTGAATATACAAAATCATAAAGATTTTGGTTACAAAACGTACAGTAAACTATATTATTCTTGTGTGGTACCTGTATTGGACTATTGTTCCTCTGTTTGGGGTTTTAACAATTTCAATCAAATTGACATGATCCAAAATAGAGCGGTTAGATATTTCTTGGGTGTTCACAAATTTACTCCGATTCTAGCTATGACGGGTGATATGGGTTGGATTATCACAAGACACAGACGTTGGGTTAATATGGTTAGGTTTTGGAACAGATTGATAAAAATGGAGAATACTAGGATAACAAAACAAATTTTTGAACATGATTATCAGTTTGTAGGTAAAACATGGTGTTCAGAGATCAAGCATATATTACAAGAAGCAAATCTGTTAGAACATTTTTTGAACAAGACATGTGTTGATCTCAAAGAATTGGAAGATTGTTTGTTAGAAAAGTATAAGCTTGATTGGTCTGAAAAAATACAAACAGTATCGAAACTGAGAAGTTACGTACAATTCCAAAACGAGTTTACCACAGAAATATATCTTCTCAGTAACCTTTCTAAGGTAGAAAGATCTCATTTAACTCAGTTTCGCTGTGGAATTTTGCCTCTTTAAGTTGAAACTGGCAGATATATAGGTCTTAACCCAAATGAAAGAATCTGTCATTTCTGTAACAACGGCTCGATCGAAGATGAAACACACTTTATTAACTTGTCCAACATATGCAGACATAAGGGTAAATGTTGTTCATTATCTTGTACAGAAAGACTAAAATACCTAGTTAATAATAATTTTATTCAAGTTGCAAAATTTATTGTACTTGGCATGTTTAGACGAAAATCTCTTTTGTATAATTGATAAATTTCATATCATAGTGTTTGAATAACTAGCTATAGCCTGCGCATTGTAAATAGGACTTGATTGTACATAAATATTCTCATATTGTATCATAAAATCTATTTATTGAAGTGACTTATAGGCCCAACGTGGCCGGGTGTTGTTATTGTTATTAGTCAAATGTTTGTCATGTATATACACAATGTCAATATAATAAAATTTACTTACTTACTTACTTACTTACTTACAACAGAAAGTTACGTTACCATCATGTATTGTTAGATACAAATACAAAGATTTAATATTCATAGAATTATTTGCCAAAACTGTTTATTTGAATATACTATTTACAAGTTAACAAATACAGCGTTTCTATAGTTACAGATTTGTTACCACTTTTTTAGAACAACTCATTCATAATTTACATTACACTACGTTACCATTAAAATCGTGAAAAGCATTTGCATTAAAACAATATACAGCAAAACAGAGTGACTAGTGAGTAGTCTAAGGCATGCATTCGAACTAGACTGTGTGAATAGTAATCAACATAGTTTCAATTGCAAATAAAAGTTCAGTTAAACAGTAACATTTATAAGGTTTTAAGTACCATATGATTATTACATATTATATGGAAAATGTCTAACAAAATATACAAAATGTTTGTCTTGACTAGATTAATGACTGCAATGGTGTGACTAAATGTTCTTTGGCATAAACGCGGGTCACATTATCAATAACATGAAATTCCATTATAGCAAAATGCTACCATTCGGAATATCAAGAAAGTACTGACTAGGTAGTGATCGCAAAAAACTGTACAGTGACTAGATTGGGAATGCTGAAAGCTTTGCTTTGCTATACTTCAGCTACCTTCAATTGTTTTTATAGAGTTGTTACAAACTACACATCCCATGCATGCACAAAATATCGTATATGACAGGCATGCACTGTTACATCTAAATCTTGTAGATGACTTCCGCAATCACATATGATCATTTAATGTATTTCGGGTGGTGCGAGCACTACACTGTCTCCTATTATAACGGGACAAAGCGATCAATCCAAATAATGTTGGGTCGAAATTAGGAGGGTTTGGTTCTAGAGCACTTTTCCATATGCGTGTTTGCAGATGAAACCGTTTTACATTCTGTTCAAATGACTCGGTTGTGAGAGGCAATCAGTGAAGAGATTTTCGGTGCCGCAAAAGGTGTTTTTCCTACTTTTGAAGCCCACGCACGTTGACGTACATCTGACATACTTTCAGGGTCCGTATGATAACCATAGCATTATCTTCACAACAGTTCCTTTTCCAACTCCGAAATGACTTACAGTGATATCAAACCGGACAAAGCATGCGCTGCTAGAAGGTCATGTATTATAACTAAATGCTCGGACGCTGTTGCCTTAATGTCCACTGACACACGATCTCCTACAGGTGACTCCATTATGGGGTTCTGTGTGAGCCCTTGTTGTACATAGTGGTACAGGAGTAGTACAAGTACATCAGTATCGTTGGATATTACGGACGCACCTTGCACTCTCTTTAACTACAGAAACCATGTGCTGTACCAAAATATTATCAGCCTCCTTGTGTGTTGTATTTAAATCTTCACGTCGGATTTTAACGTCCAAATTAATTTCTGTTGGTGTTTTATCTTGTCCAGTGGTAACTAGATTTCGCCTAATAGTTGTACAAGCAAGTGGGTACGATTGCAAGTCATCTACTGTCAGCTGTATTATTTGCTTCCTGTTGCTATCAACTGATGTTCTTCTTTCCAGCAAGAAACCAGGTTTCCTCGTTAGGACTATATTTATAATAGAGCACTACCTGTGTTATTTCTTGCATATTGTTAGAAGACCATATGCAAGACCGTCTATAGCGTAATATGTTATCCTCTTTAAATAATTATTATTAATATTAAATGAATAACGTTATAGAATAAAAACATTAATAAAATTGTTAATCTGTTATATGTCTTTCCATTGTTGGCATTTTGTAATGACGACATAAAACTATCCTAAAATACTTATCAATATTGGTGTTGCAACAGTTACATTATAAATCAGAATTAAGCAGATTAACAAAGCAGATTATCGTAACGGTATTCAAAATAGGGCGTAGTTAACTTGGACCGATACATGCATAATCAGCGATCATGAAAACTATCAATCACATTATCAGTTGTTTTTTTATGAAATGTCAAAAAATTAATAAATAAAGGAAACAGATTCTAAATGACATTTGCAGCATAATTTACAGAAGATTGTTTCTACAGCACAATGTTGTCTGGCCGACTTTTTTGTCATTGACACTATGCATAATCATCATCAAGATCGTCTTAATTTAAGTCTATTCATTTAAGATAGATTAGTGGTCCATATCTGACAGAGAAACGCGTTTAAAATAAAAGAAATTGGCACCAAATAATATCTTAAACTGAAGTCAGATTTAATCGGAAATATTAAAAGTAATAACCGAATACTGCTGAAAAGTATTAATGCGATTAAACCAGGGATAGCTACGCACGTCATTCAGGATTAGGAAATTAAGTCATTAATGCTAAAATTGAATTAAACGGGTAGTAGAATAGATTTAAATATATGTCAATGGGTATATTTTGGCATCTACATACCAGTTGAAAATTTGTTTAAAAGTGACAATGTTGCATTTATGCTTCGTGTAAGTGAACTAATAAAAATATTCATCATTGAATGGGCGACAATATTTCAGATGAAGTTCTTTCGCCGGATATTGGGAGACCGCGATACCTATTCCGGCGCTATGACTCGGCTTCAGGAAGTTCGGACAGCTGTAGGAGTTCCATTGGATCGAGCTCGAGAGGTAGTTATCTGCAGAGTCCACGCAGACAAAATGACCAACAAACAAGGTGTACACGGACAATCTCTGGGCCATGCACTGAAACCATAAGGTACCATTAATTATTAGTTATTAGACGGCAATGTTTGTTTTATACTTCTTACTGAACAAGTTACTATGATTGGGCTATATGTAAAATGTATCGAAACTGTTTATTACAAAACCATTTTGACGTTCTTTTTATGAATAAAATGTATACATTTTGTATTATCATGGCCTAGCCAAAACAAGGTAAATTAATTAATTTGAGTATGTTGCTACTTGTGTATTTGCTGAAAATCACATTGGCAAACTTCCAAATAGTTCCGCACAGCTGCACTCTGATTTAGAAATCTATATCAAACTAACATCTGCACTCTGATGCATACTGAATTCACATATATACTCTGATACATAATGAATTCACATTTGTACGCTGAAGCATACTAAATTCACGAGTTCACTATGATGTTTACTAAACTCACATCTGCATTTGATGCATACTGAATTCACATTCTGCACTCGGATGCTTACTAGACTTATATTTACACTCAACAGTAATTTGATGCGTATTAAACACGCATTGTACTCTGATGCATACAAAATTCACAGCTGCACCGTTTGGTACGTATCAAAGTCCCATCTGCACTCAGATGCATACTAAACTTACATCTGCATTCTGATGCATACTAAATTCATAGCTGCACTCAAATGCACACTAAGCTTACATCTGCACTCTGATGCATCCGTACCTCAATGTCATCACATTGTTTGATTAAAACTATTCCAGAGATCCTCACCAACCCACCGCACCTTGCTCTGACCTGTGTCCCATTTCACATACTTTGGATCAGGACCTGTAAATATTAATTCTAATAATACCAAATGTTGATAATGTGTCAAAATAGAGACAGTAATATTTGTTTGTATGTAAGCGTACTTATAGTCGCTAGCGATAAACCCATAAAACAGAAAACTATGGGGAGTTGGTGCTCTTCAAACGCATAGACGAGGAAATGAATGACAAAAATCAGCCACCATTGTCGCTAACATTTATGTACGTTATAAATGCTCCTACGCAAGTAAGGCTATGATTTTCGTATACGTTACGAAAATCTTGAAAAAAAATTACTGCTAAGATAGACAGAAATCGCACGGACTCTCGTGCAATTATGGAATAATTTTTGACGGAGAATACCCGGTAGAGTCCGTCTTTTTTTAGTTAAGGGCCGGTTCTTTTAGGCGAGACTTACATTTATACTGCGGTCCTTCTTTACCTTAGACGAGTACCGCACAACACACACACACACATACACACACACACACAAAATACGTTTATGCGTACATAAAGTAAGTCCCCACCCATAATAAAAAATATTGAGTTGGTCGCCTCATGAAAACTAACAAGGTAATTATTTAAGCCTTCGGTTTTGAAGATAAATCTTGGATGTGTATTCTATGTTTCACGAATAACTTGATATAAAGCTGATTACACTATTAAATTTTACTAGATTTTGACTCATTACACACTCATAGAAATATAGAATGAAATCCTAAACATAAAAGTGCACGAAAAAGTATGAGCTGATACAGAAGAAATACAGCATTTTTGGGCATGTTATGATATTTAACTGATTTGAAGTTTAGTGTAACTCTTATTCGAGAACAAGTATGAAAAGTAGTAGACAAAATGACTGACTTGTATATTCATCTATTTAACAGACCTCTTAAAGAACCCTTTAGTTCAGTTCCATTCTGCTGTATAAAACACACTAATATATAAAATTCTAAAATAAATGTTGTATTTGTTGCTGTATAATATTTTTAACTTTAGTAGAATCAGTTGTCCGTCACTAGTGTAATATGTGCTAGATTTGTTTGAAAACTGTTTTATTTATAAACTGAAATCCATAGATATACTCGAGTGAGGAATTTAAACAAGTCCTTGAGCCATGAAGGAAGGCACATAATCAAAAACATAACAATGTTCGCCTACAGTACACGAGTTGCTTCTCTTCGACATATCACAACGTATTGTGTTTTGTGTTTTACAGTTGCACCTATGAATCATCCTTAAACGGTCGTGATGGAAAAGGAAGGGAAAGGTCAAATGGCATAACAACTAATGATTTTGGATCACCTGATGTCGAGGATACCTGTATGTTCTGTGACACGTTGGTGTATGAGAGACAGTACTACCTCTGGCATTCACAGTACACAAAATCGTCACTTTGCACACGTTGTTCACAGGATAATGATGGAATGCGTTATATATCATACTGGGGCACACCGTCATATGAAACCGGATCCTGGAGAAAAAGATACAGAGCCGGCAGAAGTACGGATATAGATCTTTCCCCTCTACTTGAAGTTCTTGAAAGAATAGATAGAATAGACACGAGCATCGGTGGTCGAACATCAGCAAAATATAAGAACGTCAATGAATGTCATGACAATAATAACAATATAACAATACCCTTGCCCGACCTAGAGTGCTTTGAAATAAAGGAATCTGATGAAATGGATGCTAGAAGACGTAGAAGAGTAGAAAATAGAAAAGTTATAGAAAATTCCAGTAAACTAAATTACAGTTTTGCAATGAATCAAAAATTAAATTTTTCAATTGTTCGTCAAGGGACCAGTTCAGATGTAAGATATAAAGAAGCTAGTGAAAGTAACACGCCAGTTAGAGGTGACGGAAAGCATGACCATGTCGCTAATAACAAAGATACAAATGAAAAGGATAGAGAATACACCATATCCGAAATGAGTGATAACTCAGAAGAAGTTGATGTAATAGAGCCGCTTAATATCATTAATGTAACTGAAAACATACTAACTGATAATGGTGTAAAGGGATATTGCAAAGGGACTGAAAATTTTAACACAGTCAATCAGGGCAAAACATTAGAAACTCGAAACCGCGAGGACACATTATCAGCTGAAAAAATTGCAAACTATAGAAAACAACGTCGCAAAAGTAATTATGAGGAATTTTTGGCTGGACTAGAGCCAGTTTCACAATTTACAAGACGAAGTACGGCTGCTGGGGATCTAACAAACTATCGCAGTGGAAAAAAGGGTGATGTTAACGCACATAAAATTACGATTAACAGTGAAGGGAAATCAAAGTCAGTAATAAATGATGTGACGGCTGCTGCAAAAGGAACAGAATATACCGCTGCTGCTCCTAAAGGTACATATTCATCGTTTTATCACGACGATGGATGTGTAGTTGGACTTAAAAACAAAGACACAGAAAGACAAAATGGAGATACGGAACATAAAAATAACAAAGTTAGGCGTAAGTTTAAACTGAAACGCAAGAAAACGTCATATCCATGTGATACCAATGAAGCTGTGAAATCAACATCTCCAAGCGTTACAGACGCAAAAGCTACTTATTCCCCTTCTTTAAACCGAAGGCGTAAGTCAAGGACAATATTGCGGGTAAGTGATACATGTGCAGACAATTGCAGTAGCGATGAGACCAACTGTGCAGAAGTTGCATTTTCAGATATCAAACGCAGGTTTGAAAATTTCAGCAAAGGAACAACATTTCAGAATGGAAGACCAATGATTCATAAGCGACAAACAGACGTTTCAAAAGGAAACTTCCGATCTAGGTATATAAAAATGGCTGAAGGAGGAAACGATTTTTATTCCGAAGATGACTGTGAGAACTGCGATGGTGTTAGTTCATATAGCCTTAACAAAGATGAAAAGTCCGTACCTAAAAGGATACAGAATTGTATCGAGGAGAAATTAAAAAGAGAATCTGGGACATTCGAAACAACAGACATGAGCCAATACCATGTTACTGATGATAGTGATAATCAATCAGAAGACATTGGAAATGTAAAAGATATTCCAACGGTCACGGCAGAGCGAACAAATCGTCTCATTATTGGAAACGACAGTAATGAAATGG
The DNA here is from genome assembly GCF_021730395.1 of Mercenaria mercenaria. Taxonomy (NCBI): domain Eukaryota; kingdom Metazoa; phylum Mollusca; class Bivalvia; order Venerida; family Veneridae; genus Mercenaria; species Mercenaria mercenaria. Next base: position 19,177,771 of record NC_069361.1, on the reverse strand, counting down.
CTGATAATGAACCACGTCTTGCTGAATATAATGAAAATGGCGGTAGTGAATTTTTTCGTCACAGTGAAATATGCAAACGTAAAGCAAGTGTGTCAAGCCCGTCAACCAAACTTAATGTAGAAGAAAAGACAAGACTTTTTAACGAAGTTCCAGTAACGATAGAAGATAAATCTAATTTAGGTAAATTTCAATGTTCAGAGTCTACTTCAGACAGCAACGATTACGTTTCTGATGGACCACGTTTTAAAGAAAGTCTAAGTAATAGTAATAACGAAGTTGAAGATAGAAGTCCCACTGAATTAGTTTTAAATGACAACATGGGTTTTGATGAACACAGGAATAGGCCTGAGTCTTTAAAGGGTAAAGAGCACAACAAGCAAGGCCTGAATGCAAGGGCAAGAGAACAGAAGTATAAACAATATGGAGATACAGAGCATGAAAACCCTAATATTGAAAGAATAAAGAAAAAATTAAGTAGAAAACCAAAATATGAAGATGACGATTCAAACAGTGAAGAATTAAATGACACGATACTGGTACTTAATGGTTCAGATGACGAGGAGGTTGAGCTAGGCTGGAGAACAAGAGGCTACAATACCGACTTTTATATGTCCAGGAGATCAGTGACCGGTGGAGAAATTTTAGACCGATACAAGAGAGCTATTTCAAACAGACGTTCTAAACGTAATTCTCGGGTAAATTCCAGAAGAAGCAGTAAAAGTTCAGCAGTGTCAAGCACTGTTGCTAAATTAATGATACATTCGGATCCGGTATCTCGATGTGGTCTTAGACAGGAGAAGTCATCTTCTGCATCTGCACCTATAACACGATCAAGTACACAGAGCAAACTTTCTATTAACGGAAACGAAAATGGCGAATGTTCAGGATATCGACTACGGGATACGAACTGCACGGGTGGTCAGTCAGGAGTGAGCGCAGCTGCACTTAAGGCTGCACTTGACCGAGCTACAAGTTGTTCAGAGAGAATGTCACAACGTATAAAATCGCAACTTCAACAAAGTGACTCATGCGGCTCAAGTTCGTGATTATACGTTAAAAGAGTAGCATCCGCCTAAGGCAAAAGTGTATACTATAGGTTAATCAAAGCGTAAATTTTGTACCATGAAAATCCAGAATGTATATACACTCTCTTTGAACGTGTCATTTTAAACGGTAACTGCACATATCCAAAATAACTGCATTTACAGTTACAGGGGGATACAGCGAGTTAAGAATGAGTTCTGAGAATACATGAATCGGTCGTTAACGCAACTACAAGTGGACCGTCGCACTGTCTTTCGTCAATTTTGTATACTATTTTCGGACGAAAGACGTGCCAAGCACGGACATATATCGAACACAATTACTCATAAGAGTTTAGTGCATAAACGTAACAGTTTCTTTCATTTGCGTCATGTTAGCTTTCATGCAAACCACATCCATATATATCTGATAAAGACACCGAGGTTGATAAACAATGTACTCTAGATTTTGCAAGGAGTTCGCATAAAATAATTCAATGTCTGTCACGGAATTTCTATACTTTGTGTTTTCAAACACACTCAAAGAGATTGCAGTTTTATTAGACTTAGCACAACGAACATATGTTTGATTGGCGGTAAAAGAAAAATTAGACAAAAACTGTATATTTGTGACAAACTCATCAGTATGTGTTTGATGAAAATGTTTGTTTTAACATTTACGGTTAATCTGTCCAGTTCCTAAATGTACACAACAATTTTTTATCAGATCCATGTAGCATCTAACACGTTCTTTGTATATTCTTCACAGAGAGACCTCAGATCTTTTTACAACTAAATGTGTTAGCTGATCGCCTTGAAAAATGTCATTACCTGTCAGAACTGAACATATTTCTGCAGATCTGTGCCACGGATTTATTTTGATTTGCCTACTCTAATTCTTTATCATACCATGATTCTTCTACCGGAACGAAAACAGATGCTGATTGACTGACTCGATATACAATACTCTAGTGCAGAATGTCAATGAAACAGATACTGAAACAACGTAAAGCATGTCTAGTGATATTCTGCAATTCAATGTCTGCCTTTTATCTAACGACATCATGACTTGAATGCCATGACAATACATTACAAAACCTATGATTATCGCGGAAATATTGGAATGTTCGAACTGGTATTGAAATGAGCCGTGCGCAGGCTGGTCTGGATCCATGCTGGTCGCAAATCCACAATGTTGGTTTTCTCATGGAACGGCTCAAATGTACAATATATTATATGTTCATATTTACAGCTATTGTATTAAAGGCAGACTTACTAAGAAGACAGTATTAGGAATTATAAGTATTCCTGTGTAAGTAACTGAAAAAGAATATCAGTTGTATTACTCTCTAAACTATACTCGTTTTTATTTTAATTTGAACACATAAGATAATGCAGTAGCCGAATCAAGTTTAATATGTTACTATGAATCTGATGCCGTTTTTATTTCAGGTGCATTTAAAAAATTGATTCATTATTCTTCGCCACTTTAAAACGAATCAGTATAATAGCCTGGGTAATATTTCACCAACAACATCTCCAGAGGAATATTCTAAATTACTAATTTTAATTTCGACCTTGTTGGTTTGTTCCATTATTCTGTCGGAGTAAACTACAATTCTAAGATCGTCATTCTTAGGTCCTAGTTTAAATTTTGTTTCTAGAGTAACTTGTCTAAAACCTTGTTATCGGTTCCCGCCTGTCCTAAGATATGCTATTCATGGCCTGTATGAACTCAGTTTATATCATGATTTTCTTTAAGATTCTTTACATTTATACGAGTCTGCTGTCTTTTCTAATATAGATCTTTAAAAGTCTTTCATCTGTTCTATAAAGTTTAGCGTCGTCCACATGAACACAAAGTTCTTGAGGTTAGCTTTACATACATCGTCCGTCCACAATATCTTCAAGCGAAATTGCCTCCTAATCCACCAAGCCAATTTGAACTAAACATCACAGAAATAACTGTTGGCCGATCCTCTTATAAAGCCAGTCAAAAGGTTTTGCTTTGTTGCACAGAAAGATCAACAGCTGAAGCTAGAAACAATCTCTTGTAAGCCGTTAGTTAGATTTGAAAACTTTTTCATATTTTGGTGACCATCTACGAAGATTATTCCGATTCGCCTAAAAAGGTGTCATATAATGCGGAAACCGTTTTCAGTCTAAACGTCGCTGTGACCTTGAACGTTGACCTACTTATTCCCAAAGAAATCGGAATCATCTTCGGACCACAAACAATCATCATGTAAAGTTTGACGTTTGACTATTTTGAGAAAAGGCATTTCCTAGATTTGGATCGAAAACGAAATGGTCTACTGACCAGCAGTCAGACTGACCCAACAATTCGAACAAAATAATGCCGAAATATAATTCTTAAGTAAATAAAGGAACGAACTCCCGGATTTAGTGGTGTTTATCCTTTACAGTTCAAAACGACTTGATACAATTTCAGTTATCTCCCTTGTTTGTGTTACCTAAATTCAAATTCTTGCAGCAAATCTTATAACAAATTGGTTCTTCATAAAATGTTTTAAAAACTACCTTAGAAATAAACCCAACTAGTGAAAAACACTAAAAAAGACTTTGGTTCCGTCAGTTATTTTACTTTGTACAATAGTTATATTATTTCATCAGCTTCGTAGATCTTTGTATCAGTGAGATTATTTAAGTTTAACTTGAGTTGATATTCACTTAATCAGAAATACATATGATACTCAAGGACTCTTCTAGAATACGCATTGTTGTCTGGAATGCATCTGTTGACTACGGGAAACAAACGTTATGAAGATTCACATTTTGTTACAGGCTTAGCATGTTAGCTCTCAATTGAGGCAGTTTCCCTAGAAAGTCAGGTGTACCATTCAAAAACATATACCTTTTTATAAAGCAAGACAAGTAATCTAGCCGATGCATTTCCTAGAGTAGTTTTATTTTACGATTGATCGCTATGGGAAGGCTTGAATTGAACATAAGAAATCAGAATCAAAAATATTCTTAAAACCAAATTAAAGACAACATTCAAAGAGCATACGGTTCCTCAGGTAACAGACAGTTTTGATAATATCATGCGCGCATGCGCAAATAATGAAGTAGCTCTATTGGTGGTGGTTGTAAAGTATATGTAACTTCAGAATTCAAGTGATTACCTTACTAAATAACAGTATATTTTATCGTTTCGTATTGGGTTTGGAGCAGACTACCTTTACTAAACTAAGTGAATATATTAGAAAAAAAAAACAATTATTATCACAGCAATTTAATAAAGAAATACCGTTGGACAAATATTTGTCATCCTGTGATTTCTGTTCAAAAAGTTGATATTATTGTGTCGTTTATATTTTAAACTGCTGTGACATGTTTTAAACCTTAAGATAAAATTTTATTGTTTGAAGTAAAGAATCAATTTCATAAAATATAGTTTCTCTCGTTCATGGTTGTTTTGTTTTGAAACACATAGTTTGTTAAATGCAGCTTAGCAGTTTGAGTAGAATATTTCAGGTTTGTTTATTTCAGAGACATTTTATATATCATTCTCAGACTTTCAAAACTTTTTCCGAATAGTTTTTCACTTTACATTAAAAGTTCTTTGATGTCATTAAATAAACCTATTGTCAGAGCGTTCAGTGTTTGAATGGTAACTAAGAGAAGTAAAACATATTAATTGTGCTATGGTTATAATATTTTGATTTGCTGTCTCTGGTATCTAATCATAACTACCAGGAAGTATCTTCACCGATGAAAATGTCAAGAAGTCTGATAATTAATTGACTTTACATGCAAATTTCTAGTGCAGAATGTCACAGAAACAGATAACAAAGTGCGGCTGAAAGCTTTTTTTGCAATCTAGCGTCTGCTTCCTTAACGAAATCGTGAGTTTGTTACATCTCTTGTATTTAAAACCAGAATAATGTTGGATATATAATGGTGAATATATCAATGTTATGTTTTATTGAAACACATCAGCAAACGCATACCATTACTTACTTATATGTCCTTCGTATTCGGACCAGAGCTGTACCTTCTTTATGTATATCATCATCTAATTGCTTACAAATTACTCTTTGGAAGTGGCGAAGACAATAAAAGGCTATTTCAACATTGAAATGTTGTTAAAATTTGCCCTTTTGCTTTTATATATAATCCGTATACCTAGGGGCCTCCGTGGCCGAGTGGTTAAGGTCGCTGACTTCAAATCACTTGCCCCTCATCGATGTGGTTCGAGCTTCACTCTGGTGTTGAATTCTTCATGTGAGGAAGCCATCCAGCTGGCTTACGGAAGGTCGGTGGTTCTACCCAGGTGCCCGCTCGTGATGAAATAATGCACGGAAAACACCGATTGGCTTTTCAGGTAGTAAGTACGAATTCGCAGCTGAAGAAATATACAAATGAAATAAATCAGAGGTTCATCTTAGGATTATAACAACTTTCTGACAGACGAGAAGGGACCACTCTAACATTGTTTTACACTATATCTGCAGGAGATAGAATGCTTGGTTATTGTCTTTTCAAGCAATTCTCAATGAAACATAAAAGTTGCGGTTGAAAACCTTCTGAAATCTAGCGTATTATAGTGATACCATGTTTTAGTTGTCACCGCAATAAAAACTGGCATCTTAAAACCATGGCTGTCATGGTAATATAGGCAGTTACATGCTATTTTATGTAACAGTTCGGTTTAAATTAATTAACTGAAGCTGGTGTTATAGTATACAATCTGTTCATACTAAAAGATGCTATTACTAGTCAATCTTCAGGACAGGAAAGTGTTGCATCATCATCATCATCATTTCATTGCGTTCCATCTTCTTCTGAACTGCACCGTCTTCTTCAGGTCGCAGCTTATGTCTGTGGGCCAGACATTCTGGTGTACTTCTTTCAGATTGGAACAACTCTGCAGGATGTGGAATGGTGTTTGTTCCTTTGGTCCGCACTGACACTTAGCTGTCTCTGCAAGACTCAGCTTCTTCATATGTGTTTTCAGGCCACAGTGTCCAGTGCGCAGACGGAAGATAAATGTTTGACTGTGCCTGTTTAGCTTGTGTAGGCTGTCATGATTGGACAGAACCGGTCAGTAGCCATAACACTTACGTGTGAGTTAATTAAATTGTAAATATGTACACAACCTCACCGTTAATCCCCATCAAGTTACAGAGGTTGATGAGAAAGAAGAATCCCTATCCAATGTTGAAGGTAAAATATGTTAACCACAAAAATGCTCAGCTTACTGAATAATAGATATATATATAATAAACAATGAAAACCTAAATGAGAGACATTTACAATGTTGAAATAAAACTCTTGCTATATGTAATTATATCGTACGGTCGCTCATGTTGCTCAGAACAGCTTCTTATCATTTCTGGTGTATATAATAATGTAATGTAAATAAGTAGTCTAGTTCGTTTGATACACTACTGAGAAATTTCCAATACAGATTCTTGATGGGTTTAGTACTAACAAATAAATATCTCTTTATATGTAAATTAGTACCACCAACCCTCCGTGACTTCTACAACATGTACATAGAAACTGTTGAACACTTATTTTGGGAATGTATATATGTACCAAATGTATGGTCCCAGCTTATCAGTTTTTTTAAGTCCAAAGGCTATAACTGTTGTTTAAGTTTCAAAGATATTTGTTTTTGCATACTCGACAACAGAAGACAACAGAAGAAATAATGAAGTTGTCAACATTATTTTAATTTTTTGCATTTTTTTTTATATTTTGAATGAAATATAGGAAAACAATTCCAACATTTGAAAACTTCAAAACTTTTCTCAATAATAGAATAACAGTAGAAAATTGCACTAGTAAAAAACAAGTCAGAAAAACACAATCTAAAATGGTCATGTCTGTTTTCAGTTCCTAGCTTACCGTAGTTTACCATAAGAAATCTTAAAATAAGTATTAACACAGATGGAAGCGATCAAATTTTTTCTCTCCTTTCTCTCCCTTTTCTTTTTTACATTTGAAAGAATAACATTTTTTCAACCTGACCAAAACTTTTGTGATATTATTTCCTCAGTATGTTACTGCTGTCTCCTTTTTATTCGTGGTTCAGACCGAAAAGTATGTAATCTTTACTAAAAGGTGCACACTATATTTAGTTTTATCTACTTTGCATAATCACATTTTTGTGAAACACAATACAATATATCTTAAAATGAAAATAATGACAATGTATATGACAATATTATGATACTATACATTTAAGAAATAATATATCTCATTTAGTGATTTGTCGCTGAATATATCATTGTTTGGAGTTCAGATGCGACGCTATGACGTAATAATTGTGACGTTAGAATAGTGAATTGTTGAATAATAATTCACTGTTTTCAGTCTCCTTTGTTTAATAGAAAAATGAATCGGATCGTGTTAGAATCAAATGTAAATGTGTACATTTATGTATGTAAATGGATATTGGAAATAAACGGGGTTACCTGGAAGGGGCCTCAAAAATAATAATATATATATTCTAACAGATCACTCCGAGAAACTTTTCATATACATTCTCACCACATACAAACTTCTTTACCAAGCTTTTACCGGCTACAATAACAACAAAAAGAACAAGTAACTCTAACGTGAGGTCAAAATTATCTCCCCTCGTGCACCTGTCTGCCCAGGCAAATTTACTTGCGCAGATGTTTTGGAAAGTACCTTATTTGCATAAATTATACGCAGAAACAAGTTCTACGTGACATATTTATTCTTTATTCTCCTAAAAGAAACTGCATGAAAATTGATCCAGTTTAAGCTTTGCAAGGTGGAAAATAGTCGCGGGTAGTGATTATTCGAATTTTGTCCATAAATATCAAAAAATTTCTGGTATCTTGGAAGAATTCCGCGCGTATTAATATACGGTTGCTATGGGGGACATGATCTTCTATTCTGGGAACAAGACCGATTTCTAAACCGAAAGTAAATGTTGAAGAACAGCCGACGAAATTTACGAAATCCAAACAAACAACAATCAAGGGTTCGATATATTCTGTTGTTCTTAAAGACGTGAATGTCAATTAATACAGGTAATATTGTGGTATGACTATGTGTATTTAATCGAGAAAATGCACTACATGTGAATATTGAGGCATTTCCCCTCCCACCCCCCCCTAGTAGCCACGTTTTAAACGAGAGCGGGACTTAACGCGAGATGTTCAATACGCTTGCGCGCGCACTGACTTCCGCCGCCTCGAAAGTATGCAAGAGCGTATAGTAAATGATTGTTTGTGCTCACACGATCCGATTTGTTTTATTGTCAAACAAAGAAGACAGAAAATTGTGTAAGTATTCAAGAATTCACTGTTTGTACGTCACAAGTATTATGTCATAGCGCCAAACGTCATAGCGGCGCGCTGGAAAGGAAACCCACATAAAACAGACAATTGTTTGCAGCATGTCATCAAGGATGTACATAATAAACCTTGCTAACTTGTTTGAATCGAAATAATGTATCTCAAACAGTGATGTTCTCTTGAATAAAATCATTGTCGTAAAGATGCGTATTATCATATTACTCGGGGCTGCGCCCTAATGATAAAATTCCTTCGTATCTTAAACTCCCAACAGCGACAAATCACTGTTTTGGATTTCTTATTTCTTAATTGGCCAACATTCATTTTGATAGCTGGACCCTTTTTCTGAATCGGGTATTTCTGTTACAGCATCACTTTTAATTATTCCTTTAGTGTACCTGTTAAGTGTTCTTGGTAGCACTTCAACTGGTGCCCGTATGTAGTCAGGTACATCAGCCAAATACCATCGATCAGTAAAAACAGCAAACCAAAAGATAATAGGTAAGGGTAGATTTCTCGGAAGCACAGAGCACTAAAAACACAGCCCCAGAGCCACGCATTTGCATAGTAGGCCCACAACAAAAAGAAGCTGTAATGGAAAAATATTTCAGACGGGTTGCTTCAATCATCCAACAAGTACATATTAATTTATGCTAAATATAGATGGAGGGGAAGGAAATGGTAAGGGGCAAAATTGGGCCGGGGTGGAGGGGGTGCGGGGGAGGGGGAATGAACCCGAAGGAGAAAGTTGAACAAGGATGAATATACAAAGGGAATGCGACGTTCCTTAATAACTGTCACACTACAACGTAAACCACAATAGCGCAGACACTCATGTACCAAAGATAAACACACAACCACGACTAACTGAATAACAAAGAAAAACGAACAAGCAACACATGGGCCGGTGGTTTAGTGGTAACACGCTTGACTGTCAATCCAGAGGTCCGGGGTTCGAATCCCGGCCCAGGCACTGGAAATTTCTGAGATGCTCTTGAGTGTCTCCCACCTAACTAGAGGCCTGTACTGGTTCTTCCCAGGAAAGACGGCTTCACGTGTATCGGTGCTATACACCGTGCACGTTAAAGAACTAGACTGTCTATTCGCAAAGAGCTAGGCTAAGTTAGCCGGACACGTCTGTAACTAAAACGTTCTCTCTGTCTGTTCTGGGGGCTTTATCTCACTCTGTTCCTCTGGTCAGATCGCTCTGTGTCTGTACTAGTAGAGGATGAATTTCGCGCCCTGTGTGGCTGCGTTTGCTATATGTAAAGCGCCTTTGAACGTGTTTATCATGAAAAGGGCGCTATATAAATCTGGTATAATAATAATAATAAGAAAACAGTAGGGCACCGTTATAGGACGGATTACACCAAACCGGAAATGACTACTCAGTGTTACATGTGAAGTAGTCCAAAATGTAGTTCCATGCTATGGATGAAATCTGGTATAATGAGTGACATGAGGAGGTGACAGTTAAATTTGTGGCTTATGTTTATTGCTTATTGTTTTGAGAATAGATCTAGACCATTTTCATTGTAAATTTCCTGGAATAAGTTTTATTCTTTGCGAAAAATGTCTACCTACACGTAATTGCTAAACGGCTGTTTTCATGGGGGTCATTTTTAGAGTGTGGTGTTTCTCAGAACATATTATTTTTCTTATATACAACATAACATGTCAATATTTTTCTATTTTTGATAAGAAGACATGTTATAATAAATGACCATTTATGGTTTTCATATCATTGAAATGCTCTAAAGTGCTGAAAATGAGGTCTGAATGTTTTGTTATTAATATGAAATAAATAAGGAATTGAATTGGTAGAATGTAACCTTATAGACTCACAAGCATACAAACGCACCCACACAAGTAGGAAAAAACAATCGTATACCGTCTTAGGATTCTGGCTGCCAAAACAAAGGGGAGTCACGAAAACTTACTCAAAATAAAGTGGGAGGGGATGCAAAACGTAGCGTAAATGCAAGGGAAAGGAGGGGGCAATAGGGGGAGTGAGGAGGAGGAAACAACGCTTACAACAAACAAGAAAACATACGCAACAGACAATACAAGGCAGACAAAACAACCAGTTGAAAATTGGGGCACCGCCTTGGAACGGTCAGTAACCTATATAAAGGAAACTGGGGTTTAAACGCGTTTAGGGCATGCCAACCTCGCACTTACCCTATTTTCAACAAGCTAGACAACACAATATAAATAAAATCCCCGCTGAGAAAGGCTCTAACATTAATGCAAAAATAACAGATAAATAAAGCAAAATATAAAAGTAAGGTAAATCTAAGGTATAATTACACCAAAGTACTCAACAACTTGTCTGAAGTCAGAGCAACAAGAGCATAACTTTTAAGGGCACGACTAAGAAAACTGTAAGACAAAAATCAACTCCCTCCGTCCGTTGTATGTAGGATTTAGGAGAAAAGCATCATGGAGTCTTCCACTTTATTAGTCATTGCACCATCAAATAGGAAAGCGTAGCAATTAACTGTAGAGGGGTCAATCACTAAACATGCACTGTTCTTCACGATTTTCGCATCGTATCCTCTTTTGATCAACTTTTTAACCCAGTTTACAAATATTTGATTAAAATAAGGGCTATGTTTAACTTTTCGAATTTTATAAAGTACATCTCCATGGTAAGCTCCCCTTTTCTGGCAAAAAATATCAAATTAGCTTATATTAATTATGAAGACATTACGATACAAGCAAACCTAGCATGATTTAAGGATATATTTTACAGAAAATGGCCTGTAGTATCTAAAATACTACGTTATATTCACAGACATTCTCTTGAATATTTTGTTAGCAAAAAAATTATGTCTGGAGTAAATCGGTTTCAGTTACTAATTTTCATGTCAATTGTTCTAGAATAAAGCTTGGAGTAATTAAATATTTTCGGAGGCAGACAGAACAAAACTGATTACAATGCATTGATTTCAAAGCCTTTTTCCGATTTTAGAACCAAACCATTATCTTCACATGCTGAGTTTTGTTTTGGCGCAGACGTATTTGACAACCTGGTATCTTTTCAAAATTGCCGTTTATTTAGAAGAGTTAATAAAATTTTGCAGTTCTTCACATTTGATATAAAAAGACCATCTATTTCAGGAAGTTTTACAGTTGTTTCTTTTACTTATACAATTAACGAAACTTTTTACGCCCCCTTGATATGTTTGTTAATATCTGTCATATCACTAATGGTACATTTTCATTTTTTTTTCATAGACTTAGACGAATGTATTGTAAATAACATTTTGAAATTTTTAACAAAAACGAACGATACTGTGGTATAAGTTTATTATACTCTCGGACAAAACGTATATTGGGCACAGATAAAAAAAAGTGTTTGTGGGCTATATTGTAGTGACCCATGTCCGTTGGTCCATCCGTTCGTGCCCGCGAAATGATGGTTAAGTGACTGCATAACGGTACTTTCTCTTTGATGTCATTCATTCCGTTCTTTTTATGTGACCTTTTCCTTTTTATGTGACTGTTAGAACAATAGAGAGAACAATGGGGGTGTCACATAAATACCGTTTCGTTAGAACTTCCGTTCTATTGTCCGTCCGACCACTGTACTCGTTCGATATCTTCTTAATCGCTGGAAAGATTTTCATTAAACTGGCAACAATTATTACCAAATCAAGACATGATGCAGAGCACAAAAAAGAATCAGGTCAATTGGCAGTAAAATGTTAAATAGCGTAGGTTTCACAAAACTGCCAGCAATAGTTTATCTCACCAAGATGAAATGCAGAGCGTACAATCTAGGTCAGAAGGTCAACGGTAAAGCAAACTAAACTTTACGCTTGCTCTGTATCTTTTAAACTACTTAAAAGGTTTTCAAAAAAGCCAACAACAATTTTATTTATCAGGAAGACGTATAAACCATATGGTCCATGCCATTGAGCTCAAGTTCAAGGTCAAACTTGATGGTATTCTTAATCACTGGAATTTTTTTATAAGATTAGCATGAATTGTTAACCTCATTAAAAACGACACACAGTGTGCAGAAGCCAGACCATAAGTCCTAAGGTCAATGTCACACTTAGAGGTGAAACATCTAATAGGTTTAATTTATGTCTGCTCCATAAATTTATAACCACTGTATTAATTTTCATAAAACTAGCATCCTCCTCAATACGACTTGCATCTACAACCCATGCCGCTAGTTCCAATACCAAGGTCACACTTGGAGGTCAAAGGTCATGATCACAATAATTTATTTTCTTTCTATGAAAATGGCGCCTAGGGGTATTAATTGCCTTTAGCGATAGCTCTAGCTTATACTACTGTCTCAACCAAATTCTAAAACGTCACAAAAATACATATGATTGTTTAGGGTTTAGAAACGAGCGAATTACGTTTGACACGGCAGGAAAATTGGTACGATGGTGAAAACGCAATGATACGATAGTTAAAACGCGATGGTACGATGGTGAAACCGCGATGTTACGATGGTGATAACGCGATGGCACGATGATGAAAACGCGATGGCAGGATCGTACCATCGTAGTTTAATCATCGTGCCATTGCGCCATCGCGTTTTCGTCATCGTACCATCGTGCATCGCGGTTTAGTATTAAATAAAAAGTAACGATTGTCCAAACGGAACACCGTAGCTTACACTCTTTGATTTATTGAATTTGTAATACGTTTTCAACAATTTTTGTTTCTAAATGTGTAACAAATTTGATAAATGTACTTTCAGAATAATGAAAGGTATAGCCAAAAATATTTAGGGGCGTTGGAAGATTCGATTATATTTTTCAGAAATCTTGCTACTTCACCATTGTTCATTCTACAATCTGGTTTGGCATGTTCTTAACCTGGCGAGTTTGAAGCTTGATAAATAGAATCACTGTCATTAAGGATAATTGGTGTCATTTTAAAATAAAATTGGAAAACATCAAAATGTTGATAGGCCAATTAGCGCCATCTGAGTTATAATATAGAACATAAGATGATAAGATGAGCTAAAATCGATATAATCTAGGTTTTTACTGTTCGAGCAACAGGTATTTCATCATTTGGAGTTCTTTCCATTTACTCTTGTTATAGAGTTCAGCTAAAGCTGTTGCTAGGGCGTGTATGAAAGGTGTTGCGACTTCTTATCAGCCGAGGAGTGATTTCTTTCTAGGATCTTTTCATAGATTTATCTAGATAACTTGGTGTTGTATGTAAGCCAGTAACTTTCACGTTTCTGGCCCTTTGACATCCAGGATTCCATTCAATTTAACTGAACAACAGAGGTCCGTTTAAACCGGTGATAGGGTTTGTTGGAGATTTCGCAGATAATTTACATCTCACGTACAAATATAGTGCAGTACGTACAGATTTATTTGTAAAAGATCTCGTAAATTTTAAGCCGTCATATTTTAGTAAGACCTTGTAATTTTAACAGTTTTACACAATTACCATGAAGAACGCATTATCATATCCTTTTAATTACAAGATGATTTGTTTTTTTGCCATATGAGCCGTGCCATGAGAAAACCAACATAGTGGCTTTGCGGCCAGCATGGATCTAGACCAGACTGCGCGTATGCGCGTCAGGCTCCATGCTGTTCGCTTTTAGAGCCTATTGGAATTTGAGAAACTGTTAGCGAACAGCATGGATCCTGACCAGACTGCGCGGATGCGCAGTCTGGTTTGGATCCATGCTGGTCGCAAACCCACTATGTTGGTTTTCTCATGGCACGGCTCATATACAATTAATTTTTGAGGCTGATGTGACAGGCGCAATGTCAATGAACTTGTTATATTAAAAATACGTTAAAGCATGAAACAGTGCATGTTCTATATTTAGCATAAATTTCTTTTAACGTATGATGTTTGGTATAATGATTAAATGTGTACTTAACCGAGAAAGAACTAGGAAATGGCTGCAGGAGAACATATATAATGTTATTTACAAAATTGTTACAGTACTGTTATTACATTTAGTATCATATGAAATTTTGAATTCAAATTTGCTACAATCTGATAAGTAAGTATATAAACAGCACAAAAGGTACATAACGGGAAAATAACTAAAGTATATTGTAAACTAATTTAATACAATAATCTTGATGAATCTTGATTTAAGGGCTAACTGATTTTCATCGTTTTTTTATGTTACCTTAAAGGATATTTTAAGACCATTTCCAAGAGATAAATAGCATGTTACAACTGCTACTTCAGTTTCCTGGATGTTTCTGACATTGATACGTTATTAACCCTTATCATGCTGGACACGATTGATTCTGCCTTTGCAACCAGTGTAGATCTTGATCAGCCTGCACTGTTCGCCATTCAGTCAATATATTTCGATAAACAACTCCTTTAACAGTCAATGGTATTGTCCAAATTGAAAGATGGACAAGTGCATTACAGAAAATTAGCAGGGTAAGGGTTAAAACCGCTGGCGAGTGGTTTAACTGCATTGTTTTGTTTCTCATGCGCAATGTCAAGTCAAAGGTAAGGTAATATAAGCAAACAAGCCAAAATGAACGAGTCTGCGCATTTAAACCACAATGCGGTGTACACTTGCGCACTCCTGTGTCATTCAAACCCAGTCGATTGCCTTGTTTGAATTCTGCTTTTCACTTTCTGTCAAAGTGTGTTAGAACTTTAGCAGTGAATAAACGCCCAACTCAATTTTCTTTATAAGATAATACGTTACAAATGTATACATATATTGGGAAATCTAATCTCAAAACAAACTTGTTTTTACAATATTGTGGTTTAAAAGAATGAAATAAGAGAAAAGGAAGCCATATATGTTTTAAGGACACGTCTATAAATTTTATTTTCTGTTTGCTTTTGACGAATTTTAAGTAGCAAAGTTTGTATTGTTCACTGAAGAGCCTAAGTAAATTTGGTTTATATACCATGTCCCGATTTATTGTTTACTAAAATGCTTATATCTTTTATCCTACAAACGCAATAGTACATTTAAGGCGTAATATATAAACTAAAGGAAAATGAAAGAAAAGAGTTTTCAACTACAGATTTTATAGTCTAATCACATCCGTGTTTAAATCTGAATGTAATCTCGTACCCGTTTTTGCACTGTATTGTTGACCATGTAAACCAAAATTAGGATTATTTTCATCTTTTGTGTGTTCTTGTTTAAAATACACAATTGTTGGATATTACGTTTACGATGTCACAGTGTTCTTTTTAAGGTAAGTTAAATATTTTTTAAAATCTTTCGTATAACTGTTTATTTGAACGTGTATTCGTATAACTGTTTATTTGAACATGTATTCGTATAGCCAATGGCCGTTCAATAGGTTTCTTCATATTGTACATTGATGATCATTTTCAGAGATTAAAATGACCAGTCCAGTTTTATAATAAATGTTACTTAAAGGGATGATTAGTCGATCAGTTTTCATGATCGATCGTCGAAAATAATCGGACACGGGTTTTCAATAAATTTCGATTTTTAATCGAATTTTTCATAACGTGTTTCCGACATAACCGGCAAACCACAATAATAGTTTTGACAGAATGTCTTTCCACCCCGGATTTGTCCCTGAAACCAAAATAATTCCACAAGAGAGTGGGCATTTCCAGAACATGAAAAAATCCATCCGGCGCTGTCAGATATGTCCGACCTCTGGCCATTTGAGAAACTTTACCATAACCCAAAGAGTAAGTAACAGACAAAAGAACCATGTGAGTTCTGCGTAGTAGCACATTCGTTGAGCGACAAGACATTTTCGATCAATTTTCGAGTTACATTGCAGTTGATTGATTGACAAATATTGTAATATTTTGGATGGAAGTTTATAGTGTACGATATTTACCTGCAACAATTTAGACTCCATTGAATTATATATCCTTCCTTGCAAAATCTCAGATCTAACTACTATTGTAATGACCCTTTTATTATATACCTCCATCTTTTTGTTTGTTGTTTTTGTAATCAAACGAAATTTTAAGTGTTTGTCGATGAGTGAAGTTGTTGTGTGTGCTGTGTCAGGTCATGCATAGTAAATGAAAGTAGTCCGGCAACATACAATACAAAAAGTACAATACGGATTTTTTTCTGCTTGTTCATATTTACTTGTGAAATACAAGCAGTATTTTTGACAGAATTTATATAGGTATATGATAAACGGCAATATAATAGTAACATATAAACATCGTGAAATTATCATGAACTCACTTTTAGTCTTCATAGCAGTCTGCTTTAAATTTCAACCAATTATACAACATCTGGTCAAACAGGAAATACGTGTTGCGAAATAATTGTTCTCCATGGAATGTAATCAGTTGGTCTACCTATAGACTGCCTACAATTGGCTGGAATGGGAAAAGAGTGGTAATAATCATGTTCCAAACTTGCATTCTCATATATTTCGGCTAAATACGTGATTGTCAAAGCAAATCAGAGACAAATTTAGCACAATAAGGTTTTGTAGGAAAAGTATGTTTATTAAATTAATACTTATGCTAGTATAACTTATATCTTGGTTGGGCAACCAGGATAGGAAAATCAAATTTGAAGAATGCCTCTAGCGAAATCAGCCATGAATTAAACACTCAGAGAACACATGTACATGTAGTTTAGTAGTTAATGAATGTTTCGAAAAATACATTACCTGACCGAAATCTGAATGACAACCTTAACCTTTAGCCTGCTGGTTGGAATTGATTTTGCTTTTGCGACCAGTGCAGACCAAGATTAGCCTGCACATCCTTGCAGTTAGATCATGGTCTGCACTGTTCACTATTCAGTAAGTAAACTTTCAGTGAACACACCTTTAAATAATGAGTGGTGCTGTCAAAACTGAATGATGGACCAGTCCGTTCTAGAAATTTAGCAGGGTAAAAGTTAAGTTTTATCGTCTGCAACTGAATTATGTAAATTTCCTTTGATGTCTGTATAAAATTGTAGCACTCAATGTCATGTCATCAATATGACTGTAGAAAAGTTTGATTTGAAATTCTTACAAAATGAGATTTCAAGAGGAAATGTCATTAGCACCTACAACAGGATTGTTTTGTAATATTATGTAATAGAAATATACAGAATATCACAGATGTATGGCAACATATCTTGTACTTATCATTTAATAGTGTTCATTTCAAACCACGGGAAAATACATTGATGTTTCTTTAATAAGTTACGTAAATAAACCTTTTTGGAAACATACTAGCTTAAATTAGTTACAATGCACTGATTTTTGCATTTCTTTTCCGTTTACCTAGACCCAACGTATATGATATTCACTGGTCTGTATGTTCTGATTTAAGTGCGTAATAATTTTAATAGCTTGTTTTTATTTTAAGCTGGTACATGTATTTCATACTAAGTGTACGAATTATGAATCGGCAACATTTTTTTTTTTCTGCGTCTATAAGCAGACAAGTCACAGTTTTTTTTTTTCAGTTTTTTTTTCTCTTTTTTGTTTTGTCAGAAATCTTAGTACTAGGTCTAAAGCACTGCTGATTTTTAACACTAGAGCCACAACCACGGTGACGGTGCTAGATATATAAAAAGATGATTCGTGTCGTATTTAACAAAAAAATAGAAACATTTATGACTAGTCTTGTAAAAGGAAGTCATTTGACGTAGTAACAGACAGAAAGCAATGTAACCTACGTATTTTCGTTTCTATTTGAACAATATGCATTTTAGTTTTTACGAACAGTTTTTTTGCCCCGTAACGGGCATATAGCGATTAAACTGACGTCGTCCGTACGAACCAGATTGCCTTCAGCCCACATTAATGACCCAATTTAGGTCATTCTCACACTCAACAATCCTTATGGGAAGACATATAGATAACTTTGACCTTCATGTGATCTTCAAAAATATTTGTTCTTACATATGGGTATGGTCTTGTGTTTTGAAAATGCAACCCCTTGTTCTTTCTCGTTTCCTTTAAAATTTGTTTTTGAATTTACCTAGTCCCGGAGTCAGATAAATACGAGATATCGTGTATTTCCAAAAACATTTTCTAAACAGAACCGTGCACATGAAAATACAGTGTAATATCCTTGTAATTACACCACAAAATCTACTTAACTTTTCTTGCATATGATAAATTGTCGAGGGCGACATGACACGAGCAAAGTCAACGAACTTGTTATTGTTAAAGTAGATTTAAACATGCAGTTGCTAAGGTTGTACATTTAGCATAAATCTCTATTAATAGAAAAGTGTTTCAGCACTATAGGTTATAGCATGTCAAGTGAAATTTTGATTTAGAGTTATTTAAGCATAACATAACAACAATTTTAATACCTAACGTAACACGAGGAAAAACATGTATATCTGGAACTTGATCTTCTTTGTGCAATAGTTTGAAACAGCATAATGTGCAATAATTATCATAATTGCTCATTTAAGGGATAGAAACAGATCTACAATTACCAAGTATTAAACATCCAAGGCTGACTGTGGGTTCGCTCAGTCTGAAAAAGACTCACACATTTTAGTTTGAATGATATCCGTATTTTTGATTAAACGCTGAATTAATGTCGGAGAATCTTGACTCAATCGAACTTCAAAGTTGTTTATTGTAGATATAACTACTCTTACTGATAGATGTGTTGTCTTAAATGTTAAATTTATTTTCTTTTCATACTTTTTTTTCATGAACCTCTGATTGATTATGGCTAATTCGCTCCAATAGTATCCAGTAGATGCCTGTACACAGCACTCGTGAAATTACTGCCTTAACATTCGAGTATCTTTGATGTTGTACACTTTGACATTTTAGATCGGTCGTTGTTCACGTGAAATAAAAAAAAAATATCTGAAAAGAAATTGATCAGTCCAAGATATACGTACATTGCTTATATGATTTTTTTATTAAGTTATTTACAAGTTATTTTATTAACCCAGTTAGGAGAGTTTCGGATTCCTGTTCAGGAGGATCGGAATTCGAATCTGGAAGCAGGAAGATTTCCTTTTAACATTTTAATTTCATTGTTTCTTAATCTTGATCAGCAGCTTTTGTACTCGCATTCTTTGAACTGCTTTGAAAAACAAACAAACCTTTAGTGGAAACTTCCAGAAAGCTGCATGAAATCTCAAATATACAAGTTGAAATAAAGATATGTTTTCGGCAATGTTCTTTTTACAGTCATTTGAGTATATACGAACGGTTTCACTTTCGTTAAACTTACTTTAAAAGGATAAACAGATTTGATAAAATCGTGAAAAAGTTAAGAGTGTATCGTGCAGGGTCTAGCTCTGTTTATAAAACATATATATATATATATATATATATATATATATATATATATATATATATATATATGTTATTTTTTTCTATGGACTTCCTTGCCGACTGATTGTAAAACAAATGATTAGAAAATGATTGGTATTAAATGAACAAAAATCAATGTTAATCAATCTATCCCGAATTAATTGATGACCAGCATTCTCTAGGACTTCATTACTTCGTATGCCTCAGATATTGTTCGTTGTTTTTCTGAAAGAAACCAGCGCAAGGGACACCTTAGGTATAGGAAAATTTATTTATATACCTATTTTATTGGAGTTACAGTAAATATCTTATACCAGGTTTTAGACTGAGGAGTAGTTAGGAATAAAAAGTTTTAATCAGTCTCTAGATCATCGTCTATCATTCTGGTATGCAACAAAAACACTGACTCGCCAGCAAACCTGTGACAAGTTAAATAACAATCCGGGATGTTTACTGACATTTATACGGTAAAATCGCTCTTTTTATTAACTTGTGGTTTCTCGTTTGGTTAATGGCGTGTTTTTGTTTATCAGGCGCAGTGTCGAGCTAGGCTTACGGTTACGTAATTATGCAAGAAATTGATCCAAACCTATTGAATGAACAAGTTGAAGAGTCCACGGCCAACTAGTATTTATATCCCATTAAAATGCAGATTGGCTTTTATTTCATTATGCAAACCAAACCTATATTCCTATTTTATGAGGGAAATCTGTAATTTGAGTCATATCTGCCAGTAGTTTGGTTAGAATTTTAGCATTGAACTCACGACGATGTCAATGTTCTGTAGAAAATACTTTATACAAGTATACATGTAATATATAAACACAAATAAACATAAAATGGAAGAAAAGAAAACAAATCCGTATCGTTATGAGATTCTTTAAAACAGAATTTGAGGATAATGAAAAAAGCATAGCCACATATTTTTAAAGAAAGCGTTTATGTATATTTTGTTAGTTTTGATTTTGACGAATTTAAGGTAGCAAAGTTTTTTTGTTCACTGAAGAGCCTAAGTAAATATGATTTATATTACCTGTCTCCATTTATTGTTTACTAAAATGTGTATACCTTTTATCTCACAAACGCAGTGGTACAAACCGAAGATGTGATATTGAAAGTAAAGGAAAAAACGTAATTTTATAAAAGCTTTCCACTTAACATGTTATAATGTAACACGACCGTGCTTCAAACATTAAATCGTATCCTTTTAATTTGTATTCAATTTGTCGGAAAGGAACATAGAAATTAGGATTATTTTCATGTTTTTTATAACCCAGCTTATAATCCATTTGAACCGGCATAACGTAACAGATTACTTCCGGCATATCCTAACAGATTGCCACCCGACATATCATAACAGATTGCCACACGACATATCATAACAGATTGCACTCGGCATATCGTAACAGATTGCCCTCGGCATATCATAACAGATTACCACCCGACATAACAGATTGTCTCCCGACATATCACAACAGATTACCATCCGACATATCATTACAGACTGATCCCGTCATATCGTAACAGATTGCTCCCGGCATATCCTAACAGAATGCCACCCGATATATCATAACAGATTGCCCTCGGCATATCATAACAGATTACCACCCGACATATCATAACAGATTGCTACCCGACAAATCACAACAGATTACCATCCGACATATCATTACAGATTGTTCCAGGCATATCGTAACAGATTGCTCCCGGCATATCCTAACAGAATGCCACCGGATATATCATAACAGATTGTCCGCGGTATATCATAACAGATTACCACCCGACATATTGTGGTGTCAAGGTATTTGTTCATTCTTGTTGTATTTTTAGCTCACCTGAGCACAAAGTGCTCAGGGTGAGGTATTGTGATCGCTCACCGTCCGGCGTCCTTCCGTCGTCCGTCCGTCCGTCCGTCCACACTTTCCTTTAAACAACATCTCCTCCTAAACCAACAGGCCAATTTTGATGAAACTTCACAGGGTTGTTCCTTGGATGGTCTTGTTTAAAAATTGTTCAAAGAATTGAATTCCATACAGAATTCTGGTTGCCATGGCAACCAAAAGGAAAAACTTTAAAAATCTTCTTCTCAAAAACCAGAAGCTCTAGAGCTAACATATTTGGTGTGAAGCATTGCCTAGTGGACCTCTACCAAGTTTGTTCAAATCATGACCCCAGGGGTCAAAATTGACCCCGCCCCAGGGGTCACTTGATTTTACATAGGAAAATCTTAAAAAATCTTTTTCTAAAAACCAGAAGCCCTAGAGTTTAGATATTTGACATGTAGCATTGCCTAGTGGATCTCTACTAAAATTGTTCAAATCATGACCCCGGGGTCAAAATTGACCTCGCTCCAGGGGTCACTTGATTTTACATTGGAAAATTTCAAAATTTTTTCTTAAAATAAACCAGAAGGCCTAGAGCTTAGATATTTGACATGTAGCATTGCCTAGTGGACCTCTACAAAATTTGTTCAAATCATGACCCCCGGGGTCAAAATTGACCCCAGCCCAGGGGTCACTTGATTTTACATAGGAAAATCTTAAAAAAATTTCTAAAAATAAACCAGAAGGCCTAGATCTTAGATATTTGACATGTAGCATTGCCTAGAAGACTTCTACAAAATTTGTTCAAATCATGACCCGCGGGGTCAAATTGACCCCGCCCCATGGGATTACTTGATTGTACATAGAAAAATCTTCAAAATAAACCAGCAGACCTAGAGCTTAGATATTTCATATGTAGCATTGCCTAGTGGACCTCTACAAAATTTGTTCAAATCATGACCCCCGGGGTTAAAATTGACCCCACCCAGGGGTCACTTGATTTTACATAGGAAAATCTTCAAAAACTTTCTAAAAATAAACCAGAAGGCTTAGATCTTAGATATTTGACATGTAGCATTGCCTAGTAGACTTCTACAAAATTTGTTCAAATCATGACCTCCGGAGTCAAATTGACCCCACCCCATGGGGTTATTTGTTTAGCTTTAGCAAAGAATTTTTTTCAAGAAAGCAATTAAACTCAGGTGAGCGATATAGGGCCATCATGGTTTTTTATCTTGCCAGACACTGAGTACGAAAGTTTTATGTACGAACATCGAAGGCTAATTGCTTCATAAATAAGTTCATATAAATCTTTTTATTACTTTAAATCGATAGTATTTGTCCGTAGATATATTTACAATTCATTATTAGTTGTTTTCATACCCTTATTTACATGTAAACATGCTTAAAAGTTGACTTAGGCAAGCTAGCCGGCGACTGTCAGCCATTTTTAATTTGCGACGTCATACTCTGGTTAGTATAAATACCGGGCGTTCCGTATCGCTGTGTAACGATTACAGGACAAATTCTACCAATTCAATTCCTTATTTATTTCATATTAATAACAAAACATTCAGACCTCATTTTCAGCACTTTAGAGCATTTCAATGATATGAAACCCATATATGGTCATTTAGTATAACATGTCTTCTTATCAAAAATAGAAAATATTGACATGTTATGTTGTATATAAGAAAAATAATCTGTTCTGAGAAACACCACCCTCTAAAAATGCCCCCATGGAAACAGCCGTTTAGCAATTACGCGTAGATAGACATTTTTCGCAAAGGATAAAACTTATTCCAAGAAATTTACAATGAAAATGGTCTAGATCTCAATACAATAAGCAATAAACATAATCCAAAAATTTAACTGTCACCTCCTCATGTAACTCATTATACCAGATTTCATCCATAGCATGGAACTACATTTTGGACTACTTCACATGTAACACTGAGTAGTCACTTCCGGTTTGGTGTAATCCGACCTTAAAGGAAAATCTTTCATACTCAGAATGTGTTATTTTCACTTAAATTGTACCAGTAACCTAAATGCATGGAAAAAATACCAGTTTCAGTTTGATACAATCAATTTTCAAGGTTTTATGGCTTTTTCAGTAAGGTATGCTAGCATGCCAAATTTCCTGGAAAATAGCTGTCGCGACATCATTTTGACCACTTTTCCTTGGTTGGGCTTATTTTTGCCATATTTGATCAAGTTTTACCATAAACTGCACTCAAATCACACACTGTTACTGTAAAATATACACAAACTCACCCCTGACACCTAAAATATACCAATATTTAGTCAATAAATATGCATTTTTTGAAAAAAATACACCCAAAACAGTGATATTGAAATAGTTTTACTTTTTCTTCTTTTTCTCTGCTAAATTGCACTGAAGTTGTCATTTTCTATCATAATCTGGCCAAACTAGCCTGTTTACAGCCACATCCAAACAAGTTTCAATTTTTACCCCTGCACAACTTATAGGTTACATTCTACCAATTCAATTCCTTATTTATTTCATATTAATAACAAAACATTCAGACCTCATTTTCAGCACTTTAGAGCATTTCAATGATATGAAAACCATATATGGTCATTTAGTATAACATGTCTTCATATCAAAAATAGAAAAAATATTGACATGTTATGTTGTATATAAGAAAAATAATCTGTTCTGAGAAACATCACCCTCTAAAAATGCCCCCATGGAAACAGCCTTTTAGCAATTACGCGTAGGTAGACATTTTTCGCAAAGAATAAAACTTATTCCAAGAAATTTACAATGAAAATGGTCTAGATCTTTTCTCAATATAATAAGCAATAAACATAAGCCAAAAATTTAACTGTTACCTCCTCATGTCACTCATTATACCAGATTTCATCCATAGCATGGAACTACATTTTGGACTACTTCACATGTAACACTGAGTAGTCACTTCCGGTTTGGTGTAATCCGTCCATTACTGAATGCATAAAGGGAAGTAATTCCATTAATATGCAAATTTGTAAACCTATCAATTGTCATTGGAGTAAAATGACAGTTTATAGGCGCAATAAATCACCTTTGGTGATTAGCTAGCTTTTCACCGACAGGATTTGTGTGTGTCTGCCCGTGTGGATGCCAGTACATGGCACTTAAACGTTACAAATGGTGGCAGCGGGTGGATGAAGTCAACTGCCGGACTGGAGTTGCCTTACCCATGCATTTCCTAGGCCAAATCTCGGGACGAGATTTCTCGGATGGGAAAGTAATGTAACGATTACTGAATGCATAAAGGGAAGTAATTCCATTAATATGCAAATTTGTAAACCTGTCAATTGTCATTGGAGTAAAATGACAGTATATAGGCGCAATAAATCACTTTTGGTGATGAGCTAGCTTTGTGTGTGTCTGTCCGTGTGGATGCCAGTACACAGCACTAAAACGTTACACCTGTAGCTACAACCCAATAAGCATCAACACTGTTGTGTTGAAACAAAAATAGCTAGGATCTACTTTTATCTGATAAATGAATATGGATCGTACTCAGATGAAAAACTTTTTTTATTTGCCTGTTCTCTCGTTCCAGTGCAGATAAGTTGATTGTTAACTTTGTTATAAATCAGGGTCCTTTCAAAATCTAATACACTATCAAATCTGGTACAGAGCAGATCTAGTCACCGTCGTCTGCTAAATCTATAACTTTAAGATTGAGTCAACTCCAGATCTTTTATATTTATTTTTCAATGCAAGGCAATAAAGACTTTTATTTGTATTTTAACGTTTACTTAACAACTGTAGTCCTAATAGGTTAGGAATAAATAAAGCCTTTTTCAGTCCAGAAGGTTTTGAGTTTTTCTGATGAACTCCCTCACTCGGGCCGTGTAACGGACGCAAGTTTAAATGTGGCGAACTCGACAGGGGTCCGGGCGCCACAATATCATAACAGATTGCCACACGGCATATCCTAACAGACTGCCCCTCGGCATATCATAACATATTACCACCCGACATATCATAACAGATTTTCTCCCGACATTTCATAACAGATTGACCCCGCCATATCGTAACAGATAATCAACCGACATATCATGATAGATTGCCACCCGGCATACCATTACAGATTACCACCAGACATATCATAACAGATTGCCACCCGACATAACATAACAATTTACAACAAGACATATCATAACAGATTACCATCCAACATATCATAATAAATTGCCACCAGACATATCATAATAAATTGCCACCAGACATATCCTAATAGATTGCCATCCGACATATCAAAATAGATTGCCACCGGCATATCTTAACATGCTGCCCCAACCCATGGAAATAACTCTGTTCTCAATATCGGGTTTTCGAATGAGAGGATGTGAGGAATAGATTTAATAGGGAAATATTTTTAATCGTGAAGTTTTAATATCTCTTTTATTTTGACACCATTTTAGCATTCATGACATTATTCAATAATTTCTACATGTAAAATGTTCTCTCTAACTTAACACGTTCTTTCTTGAAATGTTCTTTTAAATGTATCGCAATTACTTATACCGAGCTTATAGTAAAATCACTAAAATTAAAACTGAGACAATAAGATCTCTCTATTAAATAATTCGAAAGGTTCAATTTCATAGGTGTTTTTCACTTCAGAAAGGGTATAGTTCGACCGTGTGTTTTGAGCCGTGACGGACTGATACACTTTTTAAATTTGGTTATATCGATATTCGGTCCATACCTGACTGAAAAATCTCTATAGAGTAAGTTGATATATATGTTTTGTTTACCATGAACTTGATTGGTAGAGCGTAATGATTACAAACCGTGAGGTGCGAGTTCAAGCCCAGATTACGGCCGTTAGTATACATTATTTTTCTTTTATTTTAGTCTAGAATCTTTGAAACTCTTTTTAATAACCATTTTATATATTTTAATAATAATGTTTGACTTATTTTTTTACATTGTTTCTATATTTTTAATCATCACTATATTTGTTACGTGTTGAAGCCATATTACACGGTAACTAAGACTAACAGGCAAGTATTTTTGACTAGCTAACACATCATTAACTAATCGATTCAATGAACTGCACAATTTTCTCGTTTATTGAAACAAACGATTAAAAAATTTAAAAAGTGTGAACGTACAAAGGCTCGAACCTCGAAAAGTAAGTTTGTTAAGCCAACGCCATATCCTTTGGGCCATACATTCGTTTACATTCATCGATAACTTATACCGCTTTACTATGTATTACATGTATGTTGCTACCTTTTTTTGGCGAATCAACTGTCCTGCATAAATGAGTCACGGCTCAGGAAACGTGGTCGACCTATACTTTTTAAAACTATATGCTGGACTTCAATATTTTTATTTCAGTTATATGCAAAACATGTACCAAGTCTGAAATAAAAAAAAACAACAAAAAAAAAAAAAAAACACACACACACACACACACACACACACACACACTAAAAATAAGATTCACTAATTTGATTAAATTCATAGGTTTCCTTCCTTCATCTATATATCAATACATTGATTTTTGTTGAAGAAGAACGGACAGTCCCTTAAATCAAGTTATAATTGGTAATAATTTAAATGCGCATGCGTGATTTAGAGATTGTTCACATGTAGCTAAAGTATATCACTTACTATTAACAATGGAAACGCGGGAATTGTTTTCAAACAGCAGTGAAGCCTTTTTGCGCATTTGGCTATTGGATCTTTACAGTACTATCCATACTTGCATGTTCAGAATACAAATACTCAACACAAAAACGCATAGATAGAATAAAATAAACCAGGAAGGCTAAGAATAGAAGACAGATCTTATAGTTTATTTTTGGCTTTGCAGACAATTAACTTGTAGACAGACATATGATGAGTTTAAAGCTATGATGGGACTAGAATGCAATAGTCTAGCAAAAGGCAGTGTTCACAAGTCATCAACATTTATTGTTAAAATAAGAAATGCAGGCGGAAAAAGGTTAATACAAGATTTTAAGAGATGTTGAAATTGCATTTGGGTCTTTTTTGTAAAAGATAAAAGGGGCGAAGGCTTACTCAAAGGAAGAGGCAATTTGACTTATAAGAATCCCTTTTTGAAGGATTGTTTTTTGAAAAAGAAAGTCAGGTTAACAAAATATAATGGCTTGAATATGAGACTGAAGAAGACCTACCACAATATCTGGTTGCTCAGCTATAACGTCTGGACTTGTGTCGTCAGCAAAATGATTATAACATTATCTGCTGTCTTCAACAACGTCATTATGCAGACATGGAATAGTAAATGTCGAAGAATTAATCCTTGGAGAAAGCCAGCTATTACTTACATTGCTAACATGAGCATCTCTCCGCACAATAACTGTCAGATATTGTAATGCTAAAACAGTACAATGCAAACTTATCGAAAGTCTTATACTGGTGTCCTTGAATTTAAATTTTCAGAGTGTTCAATTAAAAGTTGAACACCTCTCGTACATACACAGTTCATTCAAATATTTAGCCACATTAAATATATTTGAAAAGGATTTCCTAGATTTAAGTCAATATCTAATTATTAGATATTTAGTGAAATATGTGAATAGAACATATTTAACAAGTATATTTTCCCACAGTGATTTATAGAAACTTTTTCTGTAATAATTTTTCATTGCATATTGAAGAGTCTTACGCACAACACTTACAGATATTTTGATTCGCGGGACGAGTATATCACCGCCTATTCTCTTACTTAGCTGAGATTTGCACAATACCTCAACATTTGGCAATATTGCTGACTTTGCTTTAAGCACAATTAAGCTCTATAGATTATTTTTTTAAAACAGGCTAAGAGTTACAGGAAATTGTGTACTTACAGACAAGTTAACCACTTATATATGATTAAATGATGAGATGTTTTGTTGTTAATGATCTCCTAAAAGCCAGCATGTTGCCTTTGAACTGATGTAAAATCATTTGTAAAATATCCTTCACAATTCAGTCATTAAAAGTCTGAGCATATCTAGTGGTGATCCAGCTATGAACATGAATCAATGGTAAAACTACAGCTTACGGCCTATGAAATGTATTATCTTATGAGCATTAACATTTGATCATTCTATTGAGATACAATGAGTCGAGGGTTAGTCCGAAAACTACTGTATTCAAAATAACATACTAGACATAAAAACAACAACGTAATTTTTACTTGATGAGTTTCATATTTTTATTCATTTGTCATAAGTTCGGACAATTTGTAACGTATCCTAGAATGGAGAAATATTGCTTATGCAGATCATACAGTTTGAAAATACTAGTCATACATCCATAAGTTCCGTTTTGAGTTTGACCAAAGTTAAACAGTTGTCATAAAGACCTCCCCAGCATCTAACCTAGGACGATACTGGTGAAAAGAATACCACTTTAGCCAATCAGCCAGAACTAAATGCTGGTGGGAATCAGGATCGCTGCTAAAGACAGTAACTTTAATCACCACCCAGAACTGAGCAGCAATCGGGTACTCGAAGCGCTAGCACAGTAGCCGAGTTTCCTAACCACTTCGCGTGTTTTTCGTGAACAAATGTATTCACGGACAACAAAAGATAGTCATAGATTTAAATCGTCATCGAAGCAGTGTGATCGTTATTTTCTTTCTTGTCTTTTCATGTAATGCCCTTGTTCAGATAATCATTATGCAAGTTAAGTAAATTAAGTGTCGATCAATCAAGTATTATCAATAATGCCGTCTGCAACTGAATTACACTTATTTGATTAGATGTCTATTACCTAACGTGTACTAAATCAATGTCATAACATCAATGAAAATTATTTTAGAATATTTCAAATGAAATTCTTGTCAAAATGTTCCCTTAGTTGCAAAAGAGGAATTGCCACCAGACACACAACCGACATTTTAGAATTTTGTTTCTTGTTAAATAGGGAAATTGTAATCTGTCTATTTGTCCAAGGTGTTTTAAAAACAGACTCGGGAATTTGATTTTACCAGCGGAGATAATATGATAATATGGCAAATTATTTTCATTTTGAATGTTATACACCGATAATGACCTGGCGCTTACTTACCTCTACCGACAAAAACCAAGTACCACTGTATTAGTTCCATTTGTATATTTAGACATGTCAGAACCAAGATTATCTATCTCTTAAAGCCTGTCTATTTGAAACAGTTCAAATGCATTATAGACTGTACGTATCATTTTCTTCTTTTCATGTCAAGTAGGAATAGGACATATCGAGTCGTTACGTCATCAAATCTAAATGGGTTTTAATGTCTGACGCTTATCACCGAGCACTTGATAATAGATTTAAATATTTCATCTTTACGTGCTGGTTTTAGCACCTTAAATTTGATATATTTAGCGTATCTTGTAAACCTAGTAAACAAATAAACTAAGTGCATGAATTTAGAACTAACCAATGTGTTCAGGTCTATACGCAAAGAGACGTTTTAGTATACAAAGACTATCAAGCAAAATATGAAGTAATAATGAATTCAAGAAATTATCGTTTTTTAAGGTCACTATTGCTTTGTCAGAAATCTTGGTACTATGTGTTTTTACATACTGGTTTAATATATTTAGTATTACATGAATGACGAAATAACTTAACAATGATTTAAGCATTTTAAATTTAAAATGTCCTTGTACACTTTCGTTTTCTTTTAGTGTGTGTATCCGTGAAATATTGTTAGATATTTATGAAAGGTAACATATAGGCCCGTTTGGCCAGGTGTTTAAGAATTTGCTATATTTCATATGTATATATCAGTGCCATACACATGTCACTATAATAAAATATTATCTTATCTTATATTCTAAATAGTAAGACCTATCAGTTGTACACTATTTTTGAATGAAGGAAATCATTATGTCCTAAGAAACGATTTTAGCCCAATTACATAATAAGCGCCAAAATAGTGCACAGGAAAATGCAGTTTTATATCCGATGAAATCTACTTAACTTTTAACGTATGAGGTAAGTTGTTAAGGACGACGTAACACACGCAATGTCATAGAGAACTAGACTAGCCACTAGACTGATAACAAAGAATTTGTCACATCACAAATTGTCAAATTTTGTAGTTTTTTACTTTATGTAATATTGACGAATGTCATTATATCTTAGAGATTTTCTCAGAGAAGTGACTGTAATTGGACACAAGTAGAAAATATGAGATGGCATCGGTTCAAGGTTAAGGATCAGCCTATTTGTCCAAGGTGTTTTAAAAACAGACTCGGGAATTTGATTTTACTAGCGGAGATAATATGATAATATGGCAAATTATTTTCATTTCGAATGTTATACACCGATAATGACCTGGCGCTTACTTACCTCTACCGACAAAAACCAAGTACCACTGTATTAGTTCCATTTGTATATTTAGACATGTCAGAACCAAGATTATCTATCTCTTAAAGCCTGTCTATTTGAAACAGTTCAAATGCATTATACACTGTACGTGTCATTTTCTTCTTATCATGTCAAGTAGGAATAGGACATATCGAGTCGTTACGTCATCAAATCTAAATGGGTTTTAATGTCTGACGCTTATCACCGAGCACTTGATAATAGATTTAAATATAGGCCCGTTTGGCCAGGTGTTTAAGAATTTGCTATATTTCATATGTATATATCAGTGCCATACACATGTCACTATAATAAAATACTATCTTATCTTATATTCTAAATAGTAAGACCTATCAGTTGTACACTATTTTTGAATGAAGGAAATCATTATGTCCTAAGGAACGATTTTTAGCCCAATTACATAATAAGCACCAAAATAGTGCACAGGAAAATGCAGTTTTATATCCGATGAAATCTACTTAACTTTTAACGTATGAGATAAGTTGTTAAGGACGACGTAACACACGCAATGTCATAGAGAACTAGACTAGCCACTAGACTGATAACAAAGAATTTGTCACATCACAAATTGTCAAATTTTGTAGTTTTTTACTTTATGTAATATTGACAAATGTCATTATATCTTAGAGATTTCCTCAGAGAAGTGATTGTAATTGGACACAAGTAGAAAATATGAGATGGCATCGGTTCAAGGTTAAGGATCAGCCAGTTGTACACTATTTTTGAATGAAGGAAATCATTATGTCCTAAGAAACGATTTTTAGCTCAATTACATAGTAAGCACCAAAATAGTGCACAGGAAAATGCAGTTTTATATCCGATGAAATCTACTTAACTTTTAACGTATGAGATAAGTTGTTAAGGACGACGTGACACACGCAATGTCATAGAGAACTAGACTAGCCACTAGACTTATAACAAAGAATTTGTCACATCACAAATTGTCAACTTTTGTAGTTTTTTACTTTATGTAATATTGACAAATGTCATTATATCTTAGAGATTTTCTCAGAGAAGTGACTGTAATTGGACACAAGTAGAAAATATGAGATGGCATCGGTTCAAGGTTAAGGATCAGTATATTTTAACAATTGGTTTGCATGAATTTGTACTTGTTCGGTCGATAAAATGTATTTTAATATTAAAGTTAATGAGATATATGTACAACTGCAAGAGAAAAAAACATGAAAATTTAGAAAAAAGTTGCAGTACTATACTTCAGCACATCTGCTTTTCGAAAGAACAATTAAGTATAATACAAACAACATAATGAGTGTAAAATATGTATGCTTCAAATTTTACAACACATATTAAGCTGCTGTATGTTAATGTAGTGCTCGGTATATTTAATGCCATCTAGAGAGACAAGTATCATGTTACAGCTGCATATACAACAGTATCTAGATCACCGTCTGCCATGCTGGTATGTAATATAAACACAGGCTCGTCAGAACAATTGCGTTAAAAAAGTTGTTTTTGCGACAAGTTACACAACAGTCCAGAATATTTACTGACATTGATACGTAAAAGCCGCTTCTTCTATTAGCGTGCAGTTTCCTCGAGTGAAATAATTACATTATTTTTGTTCTTCAGGCGAAATGTCAAGTTATGTGTATGGTAATGCAATTATACAGGCAATTGTGAATGAACTAGTTGGAGTACTCATGACCAGCACGTATTTACACCAAATTACAACGCACCATGATAGACTCTTCTTTTGTTATACAAACCATATCGATGCCTCTGTTTCATCAGAGAAATTTGTATTATCCTTGTTTGAGTTTTACTAACTTCTCTCTTCCTAAATAAATGTATTGTTTGCCTAATATCTTCCAATAATTTGGGCAGAAATTTAGCATTATAAAAACGCCGAGCTCTCCATTCTGTAAAACATATTGAAAAACTAAGTTAAGTTATTCATGCACTTACATTTATTGAAATAACAGAAAAGGGATTTTTTTTTGAATTTCACAGATATTAAAAAATCAGAAGTCAAATCTTCTTAAGAATATGTAATTTTATTGCATTTTGTGTATTTCAACGAACATGATTTGTATTTTTCGCTTAAAGACCCTTTGGTAAATCTAATATACAGTATATAACGTGTCCCGATTTATTTTTCATCAAAATGCGTCTGTGTTTTACCCTACAAACATATTAGCACAAACTTAACGTCTAATATTTATAGTAAAGGAAGACAGAAAAAGAGCTATTTACTTCGTGTTTTTAAACTGCAGATCATTGTCGTGCTGCAATTTGAATGTTATCTCTTATCCTTTTTAGAATGTTTTAATATTGTTAGATAAATAATTTAAAGTCAAAATAAGGAATATTTTCATCTTCTGTCCATGTAGTTTCTTCTTTACAAACATACAAACGTTGGATATTACATTTAAGATGTCACAGCGTTCTTGTTGTTGAGGTAAGTTAAACAAATATTTTTTTGCGTAACTATTTACATAAACATACTCTATATAGACTAGCACACCGTCTTTTAACAAGTTTTTAAGTGAAATGCCCGATTCTATTTAATATATATCGTAGCAGTTGTAATAGTTTTATCATAGATTTAACAAAATTAATGTCGTTTTACTTCCGGTGGAAGTACAACGTATATGATACAGATAGAAATGAATCGTTAATTTATCTATAAATAGAAACGTTAATAAGTATTTCCCGCGTGATATTAATAAAAGCTGAATATTGGCCAATAAGGCTATACGTTTTAGGACATGATACGTGTTATTGAATTTATCCATAAAAGATGCACATAATTTCTGATTAAGATAAACTGCTGGGCATTATTATATCAAAAGTAACGTTTGTCTATTACACACATGAAAGCTGTCATTATAATAGTTTTACAGCTTTTTTTTATTTGGCAGATCGGTGAATACCATGCCTTTGGCAAATTTAACAGTCTAAAGTGATGAATATGGCCAGGACATACAACAACATACATTACAGTACATTTAAACAAACGCAGAAGCAATATGCTTCAAATGTAATTTACAAATAAAATAGTTAAACGTAGATTTATCAAGGCCGTTTCAGTCTTTTCTCTTTTCGTTCCGTTTATAAAAGCAAAAGAAATTAGTTAAATGTAGCGTAATGTACCATCTTTGTAGCATAGCATGTATTATTTCACTTGCCATGTGTTTCATCGTTTTGATACTTTCAAAACATAAAAAAATGTTACTGTGCTGGCATACTTTGATAACATTTATGTCTTAATTTATGTTTAATGAAGGCTGCTCTATATCCTTTGGACGGCCAGCACATATTTATGCAATCTCGCCAGGCATATGTGTGTTTTTGACAACACAGAAAATGACGTCACTCGACCTTCAGCTATTTCCTGAAGTAAAGAAAATGAAAGTAGAAATGCTAAACTTGAAAACGTAAACCGTATTTTGATTCGTAGAAAGTCAAGGGTCACGCGCAGGGGTCACCCCGTCTAAATGTATGCGCGTGGAAAAGAGATTTGAGCTCGGGATAAACACAAATCCCACAGGGGTCCGTAACGGAGCAAGGGTACATTGATAAATTTGGAACTTCATCAAATCGCTCAAAATGCCATTTTTGTTGTTGTCTGAGAGTGTCAGTATAAGCCTCAGATGTAGGATATAACCGTATTTGAGAGCTGCAGACCTACACATTTCAGAAATATTTTCAAAATAAATTTCGTGTAATAAATGTTGTTTCTACGGAAGCGTGAAAGGGCCATCAGACGCTAATACGTTTTAGTACGTTAAGACTGCGGAAAGGATATACATGTTTGTAAATACTTGTTAAAAGTTGAGATAATTTCGTCTTCAGTCTCTCAAATATCAGTAATTTCTGAAAATGTATTTTATAAGAATTTGTTACGAGCATACTTATAATAAGTAACCTAGTTTCGGGCGAACATGTATCATCGTCCAATTATTTCTCAGATCAGGCTATACAACAATCAGAGATCAAGTTAGCGGTATCTTATTAGTTTACTCCCTGTCTTCCCTGGGGAATACCAATTAGTTGGAACATTATCGCTAATTATTTGTTGACCTCCCCCATAGCGAATCTATGCTCATTTACTTTTAGTGTATCCTTACAATTTGATAGTTATCTACCTAATGCAATTAGAATACATAACAACTGCCGGTATATATTTTCAAATATGATATTGATTAATGCTTAAGTTATTTGCGTGTTCATATACAATGCACATTAAAATGTCTTTCCTATGTAACTTAAGAGATGTAATCTCACATTTTTATCAAATATAAAAAACAACATTTCCTTTCAAACCACTTTTTACGAATAACCCTATAACGGATTAAGTAGACAAATGAACAGAAAAGTACATGTATCTGAATATTTTGATCACAAATGTCAGATATGCTGCAAATGATTAAGTAAATATCATAATTTTGTAATGAGTTAGTAATGTCAAAAAGAGAGAAACTGTATTCAAAACTATGACCCGATTCGTTTCACTCTATCCGTGATAAGCCGGTCCGATTAAAAAGCTTCGGTGTGTGCTGCAAAATAAGAAAAAAAATCTAATTTGCGTTGATTTTTTATTGTGTCCTGTTCAAAGTAAGTAAGGAATCAAAATTTTCGAGGTATGTTTCTATGTTTACTGGTAGTTAAGCTAAATTTCCTAATGTTTATCCGAATTAATATCGGGAAAATGTATGATTCACCGCTTAGCCTATGTCGCAAGACAGGCGCCCATCGGCGCACGCCGGATAAATCCAGGCATTCGGGAAGTCAAACAAACGCCTATCCGGATGCCAGCGTCGAAACAGCGTAGTCTGCAAAAGTGAAACGAACTGGCACTATCATGGCCGAAGCGACTATTGAGGCAACCGAGGCACTTGCCTCGGTCATGTTTTCTGCCTCACTTGCCTCGGTCGGGTTTTTGCCTTAAGTGCCGCGGAATGTTTTTTTACCTCGGCCATTATATTTAGTCTCTGCCTGTCAGTTTGCCATAGCTCTATGATTTGCCAGGCTTTCCGGTAGTATCTGATCACGTTTAATGGAGTTTATTAGTGCAGTGAGTGATTTTCAACAAGTGTTTTTACCGCTAAAACAATAAATGGATGTCAGGTTTACATATTTTGATATTATTTCATGAATCAGACTCGCAATTAAAGAAATTTTAGTAATCTTCAAAAGATGTATAATAGAAAGTCAAGTTTTGCAGACAAAAAATGTTACTCATTAAGTTACACTTGCATCGTGATCTAAACACGCTAAATGAAACAATATCTACAATACTGTGGAAAAAGATCTTAACATCTATGCAGCGTAATGAACGCCGCAAACTTTTTAGTTGCTGGGATCACATTACTTGGTATTATTGGCATAAGTTGCAGTGTCATTGAATTTGTAAAAAAAAATGGGAATAAACGGCACTTGATAACTCCGTTCGAATAATAGAAAAAGACAATAGCCTAATACTGTAATTACATACTATGTATTGTTCAAGATTGTACGATTGTTTTATACGAAAAAAATAAACAAAAACAAGGACATATATGAAACAGGGAATACTAATTACTAGAAAATGATATACGTGTATTGCACTTTAGTTTTCAAAGCTTTATTTAATCCATAATGTTTGTGCCAAACAAATTAAGTAATTCATTGTAGATACCAAATTCAAACTTTTATCTTCCCCATTCATTTTCAAATAAGCTCCCGTATGGTAGTATCAGAGCCAACGATGAGGGAAACCATAAAGTTTCTGCGTTCTTACTCTTTAGCAAACAAAGTCGAATAAGATTAAAGCCAAACCTGTCTTAAGCAGCCATCAAAGTGAGCGACTCAGTGTGGACGCTTAAGACAGGCGGCAGCTAAAGTCATGTTGAAATGAGTTTGTTCATTGTTTATCGTCATAGTCTTCACGCGAATGAACATGTGGTATTATAGTTAAACTTAATTTATGATTTAATCATTTTACTCAATATCTATTGAATGTTTCATTCAAGCTAAGGTACTTTTATTGCAATTTTACATCGCAAACAATTTTATCTAAACGTGTTTGGCTCTAGTTTCTGTGGTGAGTTGTACTGTTTTTACTAACATTCTTGTCATTGGATGATAGAAGAGTTTGTCTTAAAGATTTCATGTGTGCAACATATGATGGAACTTTGATTGTGAGGAAAAATTGTTTGAGCATTTTAATACGGCAATTTTACTCCTATATTATAAACCCTCCAACACTTAGCCCCGTCGGCGCTATATCGATACCATTACGGTTTGCCTAAAAACCGCAAATAAATGCCTCGGGAAAATTTAGTAGCTCGCTACGGCCATGCCTATACGAAACATACGAGTCTGGTGTGTGACATATTTAAGTCAGCTTCAGATGGTTAAATATAAAACATCATAATGAATACGGAATGGCTGATTATTTTATTGGCTCCATTTTTCGGAGATATTTGTAACTGTAAATTTATTTAGTGTTGCTTAAAGTTGTTACAACTACTTTTAAACACACTAGAAAAAAATAGAAAGTTACAATCAGTATCTAGATCACCGTCTGTCATTCTGGTATGCAACAAAAACACTGACTCGCCAGCAAACTTGTGACAAGTTACATAACAGTCCGGGATGTTAACTGACATTTATACATTTAAGTCGCTCTTTTTTATTAACTTGTGTTTTCTCGTGTGTTTTATGGCATATTTTTGTTGATCGGGCGCAGTGTTAAGCTAGACTTACGGTAACGTAGTTATGCAAGAACTTGATCCAAACCTATTGAATGAACAATCTGTACTTACATCACATTAAAATGCAGATTGGCATTTATTTCATTATGCAAAACGATTCTATGTTCCTATTTCATGAGGGAAATCTGTAATTTTCTTTTGATAATTTGAGTCATATCTGCCAATAGGTTAGTCTGCCAATAGTTTGATTAGAATTTAAGCATTCAATTTGTTCTATAGAAAATACTATATACAAGTATACATGTAATATATAAATATAAATGGATAGAAAATGGAACAACAGAAAACAAATCCGTATCTTTTATGAGTTTTCTTTAAAACAGAATTTGAGGATAATGAAAAACACAGCCACATATTGTGACCGCTTGATGCCCGTCGTCCGTCGTGCGTCGTGCGTCGTCCGTCAACAATTTGTAAAAAAATCTTCTTCTTGAAAACCACTGAGCAGAATTACACCAAACTTCACAGGAATGATTCTTGGGTGGCCCCCTTTTAAAATTGTTCAAAGAATTTAATTCCATGGAGAACTATGGTTGCCATGGCAACCGAAAGGAAAAACTTTAAAAATCTTCCTCTCAAAAACCAGAAGTCCTAGAGCTTAGATATTTGGTGTGAAGCATTGCCTAGTGGACCTCTACCAAGTTTGTTGAAAATCATGACCCCGGGGTCAAAATTGACCCCGCCCCAGGGGTCACTTGATTTTACATATGAAAATCTTCAAAAAATTTCTGAAAATAAACCAGAACGCCTAGAGCTTAGATATTTGACATGTAGCATTGCCTATTCAGTCTCTATAAAATTTATTTAAATCAGGACCCTCGGGTCAAAATTGATTTTACATAGGAAAAACTTAAAAAATCTTCTTCTCAAAAACCAGAAGCCCTAGAGCTTAGATATATGGTGTGAAGCATTGCCTAGTAGACCTCTACCAAGTTTGTTCAAATCATGACCCCGGGGTCAAACTTGACCCCGCCCCAGGGGTTACTTGATTGTACATAGGAAAATCTTAAAAAAATTTCTTCTCAAAAAACATAAGCCTTGGAGCTTAGATATTTGACATGTAGCTGTTTAGTGGTCCTCTACTAAAGTTGTTCAAATCATGACCCCGGGGTCAAAATTGACCCCGCCCCAGGGGTCACTTGATTTTACATATGAAAATCTTCAAAAAATTTCTAAAAATAAACCAGAAGGCCTAGAGCTTAGATATTTCACATGTAGCATTGCCTAGTGGACCTCTACAAAATTTGTTTAAATCATGGCCCTCGGGGTCAAAATTGGCTCCGCCGCCGGGGTCACTTGATTTTACATAGGAAAATCTTAAAAAATCTTCTTCTCAAAAACCAGAAGCCCTAGAGCTTAGATATTTGACATGTAGCATTGCCTAGTAGACCTCTACTAAAGTTATTCAAATCATGATCCCGGGGTCAAAATTGACCCCGCCCTAGGGGTCACTTGATTTTACATATGAAAATCTTCAAAAAATTTCTAAAAATAAACCAGAAGGCCTAGAGCTTAGATATTTCATATGTAGCATTGCCTAGTGGACCTCTACAACATTTGTTCAAATTATGATCCCCGGAGTCAAAATTGACCCCGCCCCAGGGGTCACTTGATTTTATATATGAAAATCTTCAAAAATTTTCTAAAAATAAACCAGAAGGCCTAGATCTTAGATATTTGACATGTAGCATTGCCTAGTGTAGACTTCTACAAAATTTGTTCAAATCATGACCCCCGGGGTCAAATTGGCTCCGCCCCATGGGGTTACTTGATTGTACATAGAAACATCTTCAAAATTTTCTAAAAATAAACCAGAAGGCCTAGAGCTTAGATATTTCAAATGTAGCATGGCTTAGTGGACCTCTACAAAATTTGTTCAAATCTTGACCCCACAGGGTCAAATTGACCCAGCCCCAGGGTTACTTGATTGTGCATAGGGAAATCTTCATAAATTTGCTAAAAATAAACCAGAAGGCCTAGATCTTAAAGCTTTAGCTAAGAATTTTGTTCAAGCAAGCAACTCTACACAGGTGAGCGATATAGGGCCATCATGGCCGTCTTGTTTTTAAAGAAAGTGTCTATATATATTTCATTTTAGTTTTCATTTTGACGAATTTAATGTAGCAAAGTTTGTTTTGTTCACTGAAGAGCCTAAGTAAATATGATTTATATTACCTGTCTCGATTTATTGTTTACTAAAATGTGTATACCTTTTATCTCACAAACGCAATAGTACAAATAGAAGATGTGATATTGAAAGTAAAGGAGTAAAGTAGTGATTTGATAAAAGCTTTCCACTATTTGTGTTATTAATCACGACCGTACTTCACACGTTAGGTCGTATCCTTTTTGTTTTGTATTCAGGTTTTTAGATATGAACATGGAAATTACAATTTTTTTCATGTTTAGAATACCAAACTTATAATCCATTTGAATTGGTGTAATGTACAAGATTGCCTGTGACATATAACAAATTGCACCCGGCATATCATAACAGACTGCACCCGACATATCATAACAGATTGCATCCGGCATATCATAACAGATTGCACCCGGCATATCCTAACAGATTGCACCTTGCATATCATAACAGATTGCCACCCGGTATATCATGACAAATTGCCACCCGACATATCATAACAAATTGCATCCTGCATATCATGCATATTGCCTCCGGACATATCATAACAGATTGCCACCAGCATATCATAATATACTGCCCCACCCCATAAGAATAACTCCGAATGACAGAATTTGAGAAATATATTTTGTAGGTCGTGATGTTTTGATATCTCTTTTATTTTGAGACTATTTTAGCATTCATGACATTTTCATTTTTTTTTCCTTTTCAATTGCATGTAGAATATTTTCTCTTACTTAACACCGTCTTGTTTAAAATGTTGTTTTGAATGTAGCACAATAATTTATATCGAGCATATAGTTAAATCACTAAAATTAAAACTGAGACAATAAGATCCCTCTTTTGAATATATCAATTTTTTAGGTGTTTTGCATATTAATACATTGATTTTTTTGTGGAAGAAGAAGGGGCATCCCCTTAACAATCAACAGTTATGTCTATTTAGAAGGAATCAAATCTAGTAATAATTGGTAATCATTCAAATGCACATGCGCGTTAAACAGATTGTTTACATGTAGCTAAAGTATATCACTTACTATTAAAATTGTTTTCAAACAGCAGTGAAGCCTTTTTGCGCATTTGGCTGTTGAATCTCTTACAGAACTATCCATACTTGCACGATTAGAATACAAATATTCAACACAAAAAGTCATAGAAAGAATATAATAAATCAGGAAGGCTAAAAATAGTAGACAGGTCTTAAAGATTTTTTGGCTTTGCAGACAATTAACTTGTAGATAGACACATGATGAGTTTAAAGCTATGATGGGACTAGAAAGCAATAGTCTAGCAAAAAGGTAGTGTGCAAAAGTCGTCAACATTTATTAATAAAATAAAAATTACAGACGGTAAAAATTTAATACATGATGTTAGAGATGTTGAAAAAAAATTTAATGGTATCTACTGCATTTGGGTGTTTGTTGTAAAAGATCAAAGGGCTGAAGGCTTTCTCAAAGGAAGAGGCCATTTGACTTATTAAAATATATATTCATGTTGCCCGATTAGAAAGGTCTGAATTACAAAAAAAAAGAGAACTGTATCCAAGTCAATATCAAAATTGTACAGATTATTTAGAAAATCCTAATGCTAGGGATTGTAAAATGTATACTAATAGCGATAATAAGATTCACTTTTTTCAACATTGGCATAGAACATAACTGTCTTAGATGAAGCGATGATTTATTGCGCTGCAACTGGTACAGAGGTACGTATAGAGAACCTACGATTGCCCGTCACATATTGGTTTGAATTTTGTTTAAAGCAGGACAATGTTTGAGAGTTAAGATTATTAGGATTCAATAGGCTCCAACCGTTTACAGCTGAAATGAATTAAAATAAAGTGTTGCTTTCGCGGGTACAGCGTCGGCTGAAATGCCTAAATTGAAACACGTGTCACCTGAACCAGGAACAAGAGAAAACATACAAGCTGGGGTCAGACTTGACTTCATTTTCAAGTATATGATAAGTTCTATGTTAATGGCGTCTGTCTCCGAGTATTTCCAAATGTATTTCACTTGGTAGGTTTCCAGTGAAAAGCTCCAGAGGCAGCAGTGTATGCAAAATCATTTTTAAATGTATCAAGTTGGCCCAGTTCGTATTTGACACAATTGCTCCACACCATATCTGCATATTCAACAATAGGTCTTTTAATTGAAAGTATGTATGTATTATGATTTAGCGCCTTTTCCCAATTCAAATCAGGGAGCACAATGCCCGAGTTTAATTGCGTCCTCACTGGAATGTAACGCTGTAGACATTTAACATGATAACCAATCCAGTCACTTTACACTGACACCGGGATAACTAGTCCTAGAACTATTTCTCTTAAAGCTGAGCGCCAAGCGAGGAAGCTACTACTACTATTTTCAAGTCTGGTTTGAGGCAGCTACGGAGCGAACCCATGTCCTACACTCAAGGGTGCTATACCACTAGTCTACCATGATGGTCTTAGTTTGAAAGAAAGACAAATAAACTGAAGAGACGTACGTTCGAGAGAGAATTTCAATTTGTGCACAATGTTGACACTCTTTCATACCTTTTCTAAAATGCTCTTGATGTGAGAGCACAGCTGGAATCACTTGATTAGAATACCGAGATGTTTGTGATCAGTTACTTCAGGTATGTATTAATCATACATTTGAAAAGAATGATGTGGTTGACCATTTTGATTTCTCGATATTAAAGTACCTACAGAATGAGAAGGATTGAATGTGACGAGTCATTCATCTGCCCACGAGGAAATGGTTTGAATATCAGACTGAAGAAGTCCTGCCACAATATCTGATTGCTCAACTATAACGTCTAGACCTGTGTCGTCAGCAAAATGATTATAACATTATCTGCTGTCTTCAACAAAGTCATTATGCAGATATAGAATAGTAAGTGTTGAAGAATTAATCTTTGGAGAACGCCAGTTTTAAACACACCCACTTGAATTACCTTTAATGACGGGCAGCTCGTAGACGTCTGTTTGAATGACAATCTTCAAACCATTGAAGGAAAAAAACCCGTTATCCTAGCATATCTTTGTTTGCGCAGTAGATCTCTGTGCTAGACTTTGTCAAAGGCCTTGCTGATATCAAAATAGACTACTCGCAAATGACGTGTCATATGTGAGAATAAGTTAAAAGTCAGAGTCACCTGGAATGAAACAAGTTTATACAGGAAGTAAAAATCGTGAATCATGAAGGTTGTTAAAACATGGTTTGAAACTACATTTTTTTTGTAATTTCATAGTATTAAAGAGGGAGAATGGACTGTTATCACTAGGTAGACTTTCTTGTACTGTTCTATCATGACCATCTCTCCGCATATTCGGCACAATAATTCTCCGATACTGTAATGCTGAAAACAGTACAATGCAAATATTTCGAATTTCTTCGAATAATAGTGTCTTAGAATTTAAATTAAATTTAAAATTAAAAGTTGAACACCTCTCGTAAATACAGTTAGTTTAAATATTTAGCCACATTAAATATATTTGAAAATGATTTCCTAGATTTAAGTCAATATCTAATGATAAAATATTTTGGTGAAATATGAGAATAGAACATATTTAACAAGTATGTTTTCCCGCAGTGATT
The DNA here is from genome assembly GCF_021730395.1 of Mercenaria mercenaria. Classification (NCBI taxonomy): domain Eukaryota; kingdom Metazoa; phylum Mollusca; class Bivalvia; order Venerida; family Veneridae; genus Mercenaria; species Mercenaria mercenaria. Next base: position 19,134,587 of record NC_069361.1, on the reverse strand, counting down.
TATAGAACTTATTACTGTATTGAAGCGTCTTACACATGACATGTATATATATTCTGGTCGAGAGACTGAGTATTTCACCGCCTATACTCTTACTAAGCTCAGGATTGCACAATGCCTAAACTTTTGGCAATATTACTGACGTCATTTTAAACACAATTAAGCTTTAAAGATTATTATTTCTAAATAGGCTACGAGTTACAGGAAATTTAGTACTTACAGTCAAGTTAACCACTTAAATATGATTAAATGAAGAGTTGTCTTGTTGTTAATGATCTCCTAAACAACCAGCATGATGCCTTTGAAATGATGTTATATCATTTGTAAAATATCCCTCACAACTGAGTCTTTAAAGGTCTGAGCATATCTAGTGGTTTTCTATCTATGAACATGGATCAGTATTAAAACCACAGCTTACAGCCGATAAAATATATTATCTTATATAATCTTGAGCATCTACATTTGATCATTCTATTGAGATCAAATAAATAAGAGTCGAGGGTTAGTCCGAAAACCACTGTATTCAAAATAACGTACTAGAAATAAAAACAACGACGTATTTTTTACTTTGTGAGTTTCTTAATACCTTCGTGCGGTTTTCATGACCAAATATACTCTGCAAATATATTCAGAAAAAAAGAAGAAACGACAACAAAAGACAGTCATAGATTCAAATCGTCATAGCAGCAGTTTGGTCATTATATTTTCTTTTATATCTTTTTTGTTATATTGTTCTAACAATCATTATGCAAGGTAAGTAAGTGAAGTGCCAATAGTGCCAGATGATTCCGAATAAATCCACATATGCATTGTCACATTTCTAAAGTCGATCAATCAACTATTATTAATGATGCCATCTGCAACTTGATAAGATGTCTATTAACTTACGCGTACTGTATCAATGTTATAACATCAATGAAAGTTTTGAAACTAGAACTGTTTTAGCACAGTTCCCTTGAAAATTTTGTCAAAATGTTCCCTTGGTTGCAAAAAAAAAAAGGAATTGGCACTAGACACACAACTGACAGTGTAAATTATTCAATCTTGTTAAATATAGTAAAATTTGTAATGTGCCTATTGATCTGAGGGGTTTTAAATACAGACTCTTGAAATCGATTTCAAGACAGTCTTTTACAACGGGGCGATAATACGGCACATTATTTTTTTTTTAATGTTATACACTGGCCTTGCGCTCACGTACCTCTATCTACAAAAACCAAGTTCCACTGTATTAGTTCCGTTTGCATATTTAGACATGTCAGAGCCAATATTATTTACATCTTAAAGCATGTTCATTTGAAACAGTTCAAATGCATTATACACTGTGCGTATCATTCACTGATTTTCCTGTCTAGTAAGAATAGGACATATCGAGTCGTTGCGTCATCAAATCTAAATTTCTCATGGAGGCATTGATAACAAATTTAAATGTTACATCTTTACGTGCTGATTTTAGCACCTTACATTTGATATATTTAGCGTATATTGTAAACCTAGTAAACAAACAAAGTGCATGAACTATGAATTAATCAATTGTGTTGAGGTCTATACAGAGAGACGTTTTAGTATACAAAGACCATCAAACAAAGTATGAAGTAACAATGAATTAAAAAAAATACCGTTTTTTTTCTGTCACCATTGTTTTGTCAGATATCTTGATACTATGCATTTAACATACTGGTTTAATATGTTCTAAATAGTAAGACCTATCAGTTGTACATTATTTTTGAATGACGGAAATCATTATGTCCTAAGAGACGATTGTTTAGCCCAGTTACATAATTAGCACCAAAATAGTGCACAGGAAAATGCAGTTTTATATCCATTTAAGTACAAGATGAAATCTACTTAACTCTTGACGTATGAGATTAATTGTTGAGGACAACGTGACACACGCAATGTCATAGAACTAGCTTAGCCACTGGACTGATACTAAAAAAATTGTCACATTATAAAATATCAAATTTTGTAGTTTGTCATTTAGTGTATATAATAGTAACAAATGGGATTATATTTTAGAGATTTTCCTAGAAATATGTTTGTAACAGGACATAGGATATATGTCATCGAACTTGCTATCAATATGAGGAGGCTTCGGTCCTAGATTTTTAACAATTGGTTTGCATGATTTTATACTTGAAAAATTGTCCTGTCGATGAAGTGTGTTTATTAAGCTTAGTGAGATAGTCTATATGTTACAACTGCAAGAGAAAAAAAAAACATTTAAATTTAGAAAAATGTTGCGTTACTATACTTTAGCACATCTGCTTTTTTAAAAGAACAATTAACAACATAATGAGTGCGTAACTTTGCAAGTGAAATATGTATATTTCAAAGGTTATAACACATATTAAGCTGCTGTATGAATTTTGATGCGAAATGAGTACTAGTAATGTACTTTCTCGGTTGGTTTATTGGAGTTTTTGTTTTTGTTACTTTAGCTATATTTACGCCATCTTCTAGACAGGCAAGTATCACGTTACAGCTGCATATACAACAGTAATCTAGATCACCGTCTGCCATACTACTATGCAATATAAACACAGGCTTGTCAGCAAACTTGCAACAAGTTACATAACAGTTGGAATATTTACTGACATTAATACGTAAAAGCCGCTGCTTGTATTAGCGTGCAGTTTTCTCGAGTGAATTAATAACATTATTTCTGTTCATCAGGCGAAATGTCATGCAGTTATACAGGCAATTGTGAATAAACTAGTTGAAGCATTCATGATCGACACGTATTTACATCAAATTACAACGCACCATGATTGGCACTTCTTTTGTTATACAAACCATATCGATGCCTCTGTTTCATCAGAGAAATTTGTATTATCCTTGTTTGAGTTTTGCTAGCTTCTCACTTCCTAAATAAATGTATTGTTTGCCTAATATCTTCCAATAATATGGGCAGAAATTTAGCATTGTATAAATGTCAAGCTCTCCATTCTGAATAAAATATTGAAGTAAAACTAAGTAATGATATTCATGAGCTAGAATTGATTGAAATAACAGAAAAAGGGCAGGACAGAGAAGAAACGAAAACTTCCTGATTTTCACAGATATTAAAAAACAAAAGTCAAAACTTCTTCAGAATATGACTTTGTCATTTTATTCCATTTTCTGTATTTCAGTTAGCATAATTTGTATTTTTCGCTGAAGAGTCTTAATAACTATAATATATGTAACGTGTCCCAATTTATTTTTCATCAAACTGCGTCTGTGATTTACCCTACAAATGGAATGACACAAACTTTACATTTAATATTTAATGTAAAGGAAGACAGAAAAGAATTATTTACTTTGTGTTTTCGAACTGCAGATCGTTGTCGTGCTGTAACCTGAATGTTATCTCTTTCCTTTTTAGAATGTTTAAATATTGTTAGATAAATTATTAAAAGTATCTTTTATTTCTCAGATCTGGCTATACAACAATGAGAGATCAACTTGGCGGTATCTTATTTAGTTTACTACTTGTCTTCCCTGCGGAATACCAATTGGTTGGAACATTATCGCTAAATATTTGTTGACCTCCCCAGTAGCGAGTCCATGCTCATTTACGTTTAGTATATCCTTACAGTTTGATAAATATCTAGAAGTTACAATCTATCAACTTATCTACCTAAAGCAATAAGAGTACATAACAACTGCCAGTATATATTTTCAAATATCATATTGATTAATGCTTAGCTATGGGTAATTTACGTATTCATATTAAATGCACATTAAATGTCTTTCCTACGTAACTTAAGAGGTGACTTATCAGTATCTGCTTATAGATTAGGTTTGCGATGTATCGAAGAGGATAGAAAACATATTTAATTATGATGCTAAATGTGTAGTGATGGTATCTTAAAGTTTAGGGAAGGCTACAATTGGAATGAATTGTCGGTCCAAGGGTAGTTGTCATTATAATTGTGTTTGTTGCGTCTAGTGCTAGGACGATACTTCCGAAGCGAGAATCGACACCGGACCTGACTGTAAACAAGCCTGCTTACTAGGTCGCCGCTGACTCCTGTGAGAATAGTTTGCGTTCAAAAAAGATGAAAATAAGATAAATTTGATGAAGATACAAAAGCGAGATATAAAAACACCATTACAGCAGGAATTCAAACAGACGGTGTTCTTTTATTATGTTTTCCTTTGGTCTGATAACTGTTAAGTAAGTTAAATGCCGAGAAGTGTTACTTCATTTGAATAAATCATCACATACCCTGTTTGTTACATTTCCCAACTGGTTCATAAACAACCTTTATTCAATCATATAGTCGGAAACAGAATTCTGTCAGTTTCGTTTGATGTCTGCTAGGAAAACATAGTATTACCTATCATTGTCGATTTGTACAGTCCGTGTCTGATAACTTCGGAGTGACGTCACGTTTGTTTATGTTTTCTGGACTTATAAAACAAAATAGGTAAAGCAACTTACATGAACAAAAACATTGGGTATATTTTATTGCAACACGTCTGTCAGTCCCGATAGCTCAGAGGTAGCATTGATGTTTGAAATGTCGAATTTTTCGACCGTAGGTTCGAATCGAAGTAAGTGTTTTTTCTTTTTTTTGTTTTTTTTTTTGTTTCTCTTTCAGGGTAACCACCATAATCATTCATTTTTCCTGGAATATATTAATATATTTAGATAGAAATATTATTAAATTAATTTCTGTTTAAAGGTGACCAGCCATCAGCTCTGTGTAAACACAGTATTATGAATGCATAGTCACGAAAACACTCGGAAATTTCGTGTAGGTTAAATTCCTCTCTGATATATTGCCAGTATTAGTGTAGTCAACATGTCCGAGGCGTCCACGTCTATTGTTGCAAAGAGAAACATTGTTCAGTATAAAAATGATGCTAAATGCATACTACAAAATGTTCTAAAGGTTATTTCAAGCATCATCATTTTTCCATATTTCAGTTCGAGTTCGTTATTGTATAGCGTAGTGCTGTATTAATGCATTTTGAATATTTTCAGTTGTCTTTGAAAAAAATTTAATTAAAACATAAATAAAAACAAAGATTTAAAGAAGTATAAATCATGGGATTCGAACCAACGCGACTATGGAAATAAAAAGAATCGCAAATGTACTAACGCTAACGCTCTACGGCCGGTACTAATCTTCTACTTCAAAGTGAGTGTTCCAGTTAGTAGTATAATATAAAAGTGTGTACTTAGATAATGACAATTATCGATTACCCTCCTGACTTGGACTCGTCCAAATAGTCACTCCGAAGTTATCAGACACGGACTGTACGTCTTAAATGTCAATTTTGAATCTATTATTAAAAGCAAATTGATTTTAATTTGCTTTGGAAATCTTATTACTTTCCCCTTGCCAATTTTACATACTGGTTTGACATGATGTAAATATTTTGAGGTGGCTTTATTGTTTTATTAACAGGAAAAACACATATAACTAGATCGTTGTCGCTTTAAGGTTAACATTAAATAATAAAAAAAAAATGAATACGTCAGTAGTCATAGAAGGGTCATCGAGCATTACACGAGAGTGCAAGCAAGCTAAACTAAATCTTTGGTTTTTTCCTTGAGATTTTTTTTCGAGGAACATGGATTTTGCATAGTTTTAAATAATAGATCGGCTACCGTTCTCACTGTGTTTTTCAAATTATTTTATGAATGGCTTAAAACCTCGTTTTTCTCCAGATATGAAGGAGATAATCGAGGTACATAGTGTATTCTGAATGTCTTACTGTTGTTAATGAATACACAGTTCAGATTACGCAATTTGCACTGTATGAGCAAAGGCAATATCGTATTCATTTAATTCAGGATAGAATCTACTTCACTTATGTCGTGTAAGATTAATAATGTGTTGATAACGACGTGACACTCACTGTTATCTTTAAGTAAGATTTAAACTGAAGATGCATAGGTCCTACATTTAGAGTGAATCTCTTTTAACATTCATTTGTATGAAATGATGTTTACAGGTTTGCTTTGACGATTAAATGTGTTTATGATTAATATATATTTAACGCTGCAGGAGAGAAAAATATGTATGTTTACTGTTTTATCCACATTTTCTGTAATAAAGATTTTGCCAGAGTTCTCTTTGCAGCAAATGACAATAATTAATTATTCTAAAGTACTCTAAGGTTGGTAATAGCAACGTTTCGTTTATTTTTCAAAATATGTCGATTAGATTTGAAATTTATGTTGAAAAAAACAATTATATGGGACGTTTTTCATTTTAGATTTCGGCCATGTTTGACACAAACACTTTTAAGCAATCAATACATATATAATTTCTGGATAGATTTTTATGATAATTTCCGAATATCTTAGCAAATATAAAAAAAACAATATTTTCTTTCTTTCAAATCTTTTGTGAAAGTTGTAATTTTAAACAAATATATTTTAAAATTGCATATTATTCATATATTCAATTTCAAACTACTGCCACCAGAAACCTTTGGAATGGTGCATAGTTTCGAAATAAAGTTGCACATTTTACGAAAAACCCTATCACGGATTAAGTAGGCAAATGAAAGTAAATAGCATGTATCTGAAATTTTTATCTCAAATAGCAGATATGCTACAAATGATTAAGTAAATGTCATAATTTTATAATGAGTTAGTAATGTTAAAAAGGGAGAAACTGTATTCAAAACTATGACCCGATTAGTTTCACTCAATCCGGTATACGCCGGTCCGAAAATTCCCACCGATTAAAAATCTTCGGTGTGTTCTGCAAAATAAGAAAGAACTCTAATTTGCTTTAATTTTCTACTGTGTCCTGTTCAAAGTAAGTAAAGAATCATTTTTTTTTATGTATGTTTCTATTTTTACTGTTAGTTAACCTAAATTTCGAAATGTTTATCCGAATTAATTTCGGGAAAATGTATGATCTGCCCCTTAGCCTATGACGCAAGAAGGCGCTCATCGGCACACGCCGGATATTCGGGCATTGCCGGGAAGTCAAACGAACGGCGGTTAGTCTGTCAATAGTTTGGTTAGAATTTAAACATTCAATTTGTTCTATAGAAAATACATTATACAAGTATACATGTAATGTATAAATATAAACGGACAGAAAATGGAAGAACAGTTTATGAGTCTTCTTTAAAACATAATTTGAGGATTATGAAAAAACATAGCCACATATCGTTTTTAAAGAAGGTGTCTATATATTTCATTTTAGTTTTGATTTTGACGAATTTAAGGTAGCAAAGTTTGTTTTGTTCACTGAAGAACCTATGTAAATATGATTTATATTACCTGTCTCGATTTATTGTTTACTAAAATGTGTATACCTTTTATCTCACGAACGCAATGGTACAAACCGAAGATGTGCTATTGAAAGCAAAGGACTAAAGTAGTGATTTAATAAAAGCTTTCCACTATTAGTGTTAATAATCACGACCGTACTTGAAACGTTATGTCGTATCCTTTTTGTTTTGTATTCAGTGTGTTAGATATGAACATGGAAATTAGGATTATTTTCATGTTTAGAATATCCAGCTTATAATCCATTTGAACTGGCGTAATGTACAAGATTGCCTCTGGCATATCATAACAAATTGCACCCGACATATCATAACAGATTGCACCCGGTATATCATAACAGATTGCCCCTGGCATATCATAACAGATTGCACCTTGCATATCATAACAGATTGCCACCCGACATATCATAACAGATTGCCAACCGGCATATCGTAACAGATTGCCACCCGACATATCATAACAGATTACACCCTGCATATCATGCATATTGCCTCCCGACATATCATAAAAGATTGACCCAAGCATATCATAATATACTGCCCCATCCCATAAAAATAACTCGATACCCATTCGGTTTTCCGAATGACAGAATTTGAGAAATATATTTTATAGGTCGTGATGTTTTGATATCTCTTTTATTTTAAGACTATTTTAGCATTCATGACATTTTTCGTTATTTCTCCTTTTCAATTGCATGTAAAATATTTTCTCTAACTTTACACCGTCTTGTTTAAAATGTTGTTTTGAATGTAGCGCAATCAAATATATCGAGCAAATAGTTAAATCACTAAAATTAAAACTGAGACAATAAGATCTCTCTTTTGAAAAATTCAATTTTATAGGTGTTTTGCACTTAAGAAAGGGGATCGTTTAAAACTAGATGCTGGACCTCATAAATTCATAGGGTTCCTTCCTTCATCTATATATTAATACATTGATTTTTTTGTGGAAGAAGAAAGGGCATTCTCTTAACAGTCTACAGTTATGTCTGTTTAGAAGGGATCAGATCAAGTTATAACTGGTAATCATTCAAATGCACATACGCGTTTAACAGATTGTTTACATGTCACTTACTATTAAAGTTGTTTTCAAACAGCAGTAAAGCTTTTTGCGCATTCGGCTGTTGAATCTCTTACAGAACTATCCATACTTGCACGTTTAGAATACAAATATTCAACACAAAAAGTCATAGAACGAATATAATAAATCAGGAAAGAATAGAAGACAGGTCTTAAAGATATTTTGGCTTTGCAGACAATTAACTTGTAGACAGACATATGATGAGTTTAAAGCTATGATGGGACTACAACGCAGTAGTCTAGCAAAAAGGCAGTATGTAAAAATCGTCAACATTTATTAATAAAATAAAAATTACAGACGGTTAAAAGTTTAATACATGATGTTAGTGACGTTGAATGATCAAAGGGCTGAAAGCTTTCTCAAAGGAAGAGGCCATTTGATTTATAAAAATCTTTTCGAAGGACTGTATTTTGAGAAATAAATTCATGTTGCCTGATTAGAAAGGTCTGGATTACAAAAGGAGAACAGTATCCAAGTCAATATCAAAATTGTACCGACTATTTAGAAAATCCTAACGCTAGGGATTGTAGAATGTATACTTATAGCGGTAATAAAATTCACTTTTTCAACACCTACGATTGCCCGTCACATATTGATTTGAATTACGTTTAAAGCAGGACAATGTGTGAGATTTGAAATTATTAGGGTTTAATAGGCTACAACCGTTTGCAGCTGAAGGCAGATATGAATTAAAATAAAGTGTTGCTTTCGCGGGTACAGCGTGGATGTTGGCTGAACTGCCTAAATTGAAACGCGCGTCACCTGAACCAGGAACAAGAGGAGAAATACAAGCTAAGGACAGACTTGATTTCATTTTCAAGTACATGATAAGTTCTATGTTAATGGCGTCTGTCTCCGAGTATTTCCAAATGTATTTCACTTTTTAGTTTTCCAGTGAAAAGCACCAGAGGCACCAGTGTATGCATAATCATGTTTAACGTTATCAAGTTGACCCAGTTCGTATTTGACTCACCATATCTGCATATTCAACAATAGATCATTTAATCAAAAGTATATATATATATTATGCTTAGCGCCTTTTCCTAATACAAATTACGCTATCTACTTATATCATGGAGCACAATGCCCGAGATTGGTTGCGTCCTCACTGGAATGTAACGCTGTAGGCATTTCACATGATAACCAACCCAGTCTTTTTACACTGATACCGGGATAACTAGTCCTAGAACTATTTCCCTTATTGCTGAGCGCCAAGCGAGGAAGCTACTACTACTATTTTTCAAGCTATGGAAATCCATTTCCAGTCAATAACTTGAGAACCATTTGATCTAGAACCTTTAAATTTCATAGGGTGATAGAAATTACAGAGTATATGACCCCTATTATTTTTTGGGTCAAACCATCAAAATTCAAGGTCACAGGGGGCTGAACATAAAAAAAAATCTTTCATTCTATAACTTGAGGACCTCTTGACCCAGAATGTTGAAACTGTATAGGATAATTGGACATGCAGAGTAGATAACCCCTTCTTATTTTGGGGTCACTCGATTAAAGGTCGAGGTCACAGGGGCCTGAACATGGAAAACAGTTTCCAATTCATAACTTGAGAACCACTAAGCCCAAAATGTTGAAACTTTGTGGAATGATTGGACATGCCAAGTAGATGATTCCTGTTGCAGCCAACCATTGGTGTCGTTTTGACTTTTGCTCCTGTCCCCTTTTGACTTCCTGCCTATATAACTATGCATTGGGGAGATATGCGATTTTCTACAAAAGCATTTTCTAGTTATAATTATGCTCGTAACATTCGTATAAAATGTATTTTCAAAAATTACTGATATTTGAAAGGCTGAAGCCACAATAAGTTCAACTTTAAGAAGCATTTACAAACATGTGTATAGAGTAGCGTTCATTAAATACAAATTGTATCATAGCGAAACTGTATTCAAAACGGTGACCCAATTCATTTCATTCTATCGCAAAATAAGAAAGAAATCTTATTTGCGTTGATTTTCTATTGTGTCATGTTTAAAGTAAGTAAGGAATTGAAATCTGTTGAGGTATGTTTCTGTTTTTACTGGTGGTTAAGCTAAATTTCCAAATGTTTACCCGAATTAATTTTGGGAAAATGTATGAACGCCTATCCGGATTCCAGCGTCGAAACGGCGTAGACTGCAGAAGTGAAACGAACTGGTCCTATCATGGCCGTAGCGACTATTGGGCAACCGAGGCACTTGCCTCGGTCATGTTTTCTCTCTGACTTTCCTCGGTCGAGTTCTCTGCATCAAGTCTCTGTCTTTCAGTTTGCTTAAGCTGTATGAATTACCAGGCTTTCCGGTAGTTTCTAATCTCGGATTAGTAATTATGTCTTCAATTTTCATTTTTATGTATATAACGTATGTTATATAAAATATGGAACAGACAACAGCGTAAATACACGATACGACGTTACAACTGTGTTATGTATAATGTGAGATATTTCAGTATGTGCGCGCATCTTAGATCTCTTAACGTGGTCACATATTACATGCGGTCTCTCTAGCAAGTCTGACTGTACTTAAAATTGGAAATCCGTTTATAGCCCTGAAGGCTACCTTCCAGCCTACTCCTCCCCCCCCCCCCCCCCCATTATTTAATTGAGTTTATTAGTGCAGTGAGTGATTTTCAACAAATGTTTTTACCGCTATAACAATAAAGGGATGTCAGGTTGACATATTTTGATATACATGTAATTTCATGAATCAGACACGGAAGTAAAGAAATTTTAGTAATCTTCAAAAGATTTACCAAATATAACAGTAAATCAAGTTTTGCAGTAAAAAAAATGTTACGCATTATGTTACACTTGCATCGTGATCTAAACACGCTAAATGAAACAATATCTGCAATACTGTGGAAAATGATCGTATCAATAACATCTATGAAGCGTAATGAACACCGCAAAGTAAGTCTTTATGCTTTTTTTATTTGCTGGGATCACATTACCTGATAATATTGGCATAAGTTGCAGTGTCATTGATTTTGTGAAATAGAATGGGAATAAATAGCACTTAATAACTCTGTTCGAATAAAAGAAAAAGGCAGTAACCCAATACTATAAATGTAATGAATCAATGGAAGTTTAACTTTTCAGATGTGAAATGCAAAAGATCTTCCGGTCAGAGGTGTTGAGCCTAATCATGGATATTTGCAACACGTTTACACTTACCACTGTTACATTACATACAACGAATACCAAATACTAGAAAAGTATATACGTGTATTGCACTTTTAGTTTTCAAAACGTTATAAAATCCATAATGTTTGTTCCAATCTAAATTAAGTAATTTATTGTAGATACTAAATTCAAACTTTGATCTTCCCCAGTCATTTTCAAATAAGCTCCCGTATGGCAGTATCAGAGCCAACGATGAGGAAACCCATGAAGTCTCTGCGTTCTTACTCTTTACCAAAAAGTCGAATAAGATTATAGCCAAACCTGTCTTAAGCAGCCATCAAAGGGAGCGACGACTCAGCGAGGCTGCTTAAGACAGGTGGCTGCCTAAGTCATATTGAAATGAGTTTGTTGATTGGCTACTTAAGGCAAGTGACTACTTAGTACAGGTGACCGCTAAGGCAGGATGTACTCTATACCTCTATCACAGATTAATAGACTATATTTTTATCAAATGTGTGCAAAATGCCTCCCTGACTCTTAATTTTAGCTCGACTGTTTGGAGAATATGGAGTCTCAGAGCTATACTACTCACAACGGCGTCGGCGTCAGCGTCTTACCTTTGTTAAGTTTTTCGTACCAGTCCACGTTTTACAAAACCTTTTGTTATATAGCTTTGAAACTTTCAACACTTTTGTACCATTACCGTGTCCAGTTTTAGGCAAGCGTAAATAACTTTGTCAAGGAATTTGACTGAATTATCCCCCCCCCCCCCCCCACTCTTAACTTACAAATCTTGGTTAAGTTTTTCGTATCAGTTTATATGTTGTGTAAACTGTTTGAAATATGGCTTTGAAACTTTTATCACTTGTTTACTGTAAGTCTTTATATGTAAGAAAGAGTACAAAACTCAAAGATTTGGCTGTATTATGGCTGTGGCACCCTCAAATGTCGCAACACCGCTTATTGTCGCAACCACCGTTAAATGTCTCAAGGTTGACCTTAAATATCGCCACCATTACTGAATGTTGCAAAATTATCTGCCTCTATATGTCGCACCTTTAACGCTAAATGTCGCAATATTTTGCCCACCGTTATATGACGCAACATCAACGCTAAATGTAGCACACCCTATATAAAACTAAGACCTACATTAACTATCCATTGTGTTTTGTTTTTAATTTTTAATTTATGTAATAAATTTGAATTGATGTAGTTTTAGCTTCAAGCCCGACGGAAGTCATATTCATACAGTCTTTATATACTTTCCCGATGGCAGCAGACTTAACATGTTAATGTTATACAAATAATTATCTTTATACTAATTGCTTGTATATATAGAAAGAAGATGGGCCATGATAGCAGTAGATCACTAAGTTTAGTTTCACAGCTTGACATTGTGTATTTGTGGGGGCAGGGTAGGAGTAGAGAAGGTGGTGAATGATGGCACAGAATATTAAAAAAAAGAAAACAAATAGATAACAGATATTTTTTGGGGCAAGGGGCGGAGGAGGGGATTAATATGTGGGGATTGGGATGGAGGAGTGAGTGGGACAATGGGCGCATGGAGGATCTTGATGTGATTCTAAAACAAAACAATTTCAAGAAACAAAAAGTAAAAGCAAACTATCATGGTCTCCGCTCGTGCCTGAAATAATGCACGGAGGGGCACATAGGTTTTTCCTCCGCCACTAATGTTGGATAGTCGCACTATGACCTCAACTGAAAGAAGAAATAGAACACATGACTAATAAATAGAATAGGAAGTCATTCGTTTTCCACAGCTGCACTGATACAAAACACAATGTGTTTCTTGAATGCGAGACTGGACTTTCCCGTATTTTTTTTTTGCTGGAAAACAAACTCGTTTTAAGATGACTTGCATGCTGAAATTTATGAATGAATGTGTAAATGCATACGATACTGACTTAAAATTGTACAGTATACAAGAAAAGGAATCATCACTAGCTGAATGTGTGGATGGAAATATTTGGCTCTCGAGTAACTGTTTCGCGGTAACTCTGCAGAGCCTCGTTATTGCCTAAACAGTTACTTTCGATACAGATATTTCCATCCGCACCTTCAACCAGTGAAATAAGGTTAACCGGCTACAAGTAAACGGTAAGTGACACGAACAGGTGCAGTGCACCCCTTAAAATGAACAGGCGTTATCAAGACCGGTGCAGTTCGCATTACTTGCATGTGCATCAATTTCCGATTGATTGTCTTTCAACATATCCGGGTTCGATCCTTCGGTCCAAAGGCCTGTTTATGTCAAGTATATCATACATTTTCCTGTTACAAAAAAATATCTTGAAGCTGCTTTCGCTGAAATGCGTCAGACTGGGCTGGGCTGTGTTGGACTGGGCTGGTCTGGTCTGAACTGGGCTAGTTTAGCCTACGGATGACTTTTGTATATTTGGTATCGTGTGGGGAAGTTGTCGGCAACTATTGAAATTTAGTTCAAATGACAACAACATAGTACGTAGTTTAGGACACAGACTTATGTTATTTTTAACTGGAATATCTGGAGCGATCGGAATAAAATGTCGAGCGATCGAAATAAGATGTTGAATGCACGAGATGAGATGTCGTGCACACGAGATAAGATGTCATGCTCTCCAGATAAGATGGGGACGATATAAATATGTTAACCGAGGTACCTGAAATGAGGTATGTCCTAAGAGACGAATTTTAGCCCAATTACATAATTAGCACCAAAATAGTGCACAGGAAAATGCAGTTTTATATCCATTTAAGTACAAGATGAAATCTACTTTTGACGCATGAGATAAAATGTTAAGAACGACTTGACACACGCAATGTCATAGAACTAGACTAGCCACTAGGCTGATAATAAAGAATTTGTCACAAAATGTCAAATTTTGTAGTTTTTTTATGTAATAGTGACAAATGCCATTACATTTTAAAGATTTTCTCAGAGAAATGATTGTAAATGGACATAGGATATAGACTGACTATATTCACAATTTAAACAATAGAAAATAAAACAATGATATATCATAGTCTAGAAGTTAGTCTATCACCGAACTTGCTATCAATATGAGGATGCATTGGTCCTAGATTTAGGACCAGTGTTGGTATGTATGAATTTGTACTTGAAAATTTGTTCGGGCGATAAAGTGTGTTTAGTAAACTTAGTGAGATATGTGTTACTACTACAAAAACATGTAAATTAAGAAAAAAATGTTGTGATACTATACTTTAGCACATCTACTTTTCCAAAAAACAATTAAGTATACTAAGAACAACACAATGAGTGCATAACTTTGCAAGTAAAATATGTATATTTCAAATTTTATAACACGTATGAAGCTGGTGTATGAATTGTGATGCGAAATGAGTACTAGTAATGTACTTGCTCGGTATATTGGAGTATTTTGTGTTACTTTAGATATATTTTTGCCATCTTCTAGATAGACAAGTATCACGTTACAGTTGCATATACAACAGTATCTAAATCAAAGTCTGCCATGCTGATATGCAATATAAACACAGACTCGTCAGCAAACTTGCAACAAGTTACATAACAGTTCAGAATATTTACTGACATTGTTACCTAAAAGCCGCTGTTTCTATTAGCGTGCAGTTTCCTCGAGTGATTTAATTACATTATTTTTGTTCATCAGGCGAAATGTCAAGTTATGGGTACGGTAATGCAATTATACAGGCAATTGTGAATGAACTAGTTGAAGTGTTCATGACCAACACGTATTTACACCAAATTACGAGGCACCATGATTGGCACTTCTTTTGTTATAAATCGATGACTCTGTTTCATCAGACAAATTTGTATTATCCTTGTTCGGGTTTTGTTAGCTTCTCTGTTCCTAAATAAATGTATTATTTGCCTAATATCTTCCAATAATTTGGGCAGAAATTTAGCATTGTATAAACGTCAAGCTCTCGATTCTGTATAAAATATTGAACAAACTAAGTTAGGATATTCATGTACTAAAATTTATTGAAATAACAGGGCAGAACAGAGAACAAATGAATACTTTTTAGAATAATCAAAAGTCAAATCTTCTTAAGAATATGTCATTTTATTGCATTTTCTGTATTTCAAGGAGCATAATTTGTATTTTTCGCTGAAGAGCCTTAGTAAATATGATATATATAACGTGTCCCGATTTATTTTACAGCAAACTGCGTCTGTGTTTTACCCTACAAACAGAATTACACAAACTTTACATTTAAAGTAAAGGAAGACAGAAAAGAGTTATTTACTTCGTGTTTTCAAACTGCGGATCATTGCCGTGCTGCAATTTGAATGTTATCTCCTATCCTTTTTAGAATGTTTTAATATTGTTAGATAAATAATTTAAAGTCAAAATCAGGATTATTTTCAACTTTTGTCCATGTGATTTTCTTCTTTACAAACATACAAACGTTGGATATTACTCTTAAGATGTCAAAACGTTCTTGTTGTTAAGGTAAGGTAAGTTAAATAAATATTTATTTTTTGCGAAACTATTTACATAAACATACTCTATATAGACTAGCACACCGTCTATTAACAAGTTCATTATCATAATCTGAATTGAGAACTATTTTAAGAAAAATTGTCCGATTCTATTTCATACATATATCGTAGCAGTCATGGATTTAACAAATGTCGTTTTACTTCCGTTGGAACTACAACGTACATGATACAGATAGAAATGAATTTACACCGAAGATCGTTAATATATCTATAAATAGATTGAATTTGCACATAATTTATGGTTAAGATAAACTTAAAAGTGTCTATTACACACATGAAATTTGACATGATGACGCAGACATTATAATAGTTTTACATTTCTTTTTTTTTTTGGCAAATCGGTGTATACCATGCCTTTGGCAAATTTAACAGTCTAAAGTGATGACTATGGTCAAAACATACAACAACATATATTAAAGTACATTTAAACAAACGCAGATGTTTCTTTATTTTTGTTTAATGAAGGCTACTCTATATACATGTTTATAAATGTTTATTAAAAGTTGAGATAATTTCGTCTTCCGTCTCTCAAATATCAGTAATATCTGAAAATATACGAGGGTCCTGCAGAAAGTTCTGTCACTAACGGGCTTTCGTAGTTTTATCCCCAGGTATTTTTAAAACGCTTCATTGCACTTGAATGGTGTGTTAAATAGCTAACGGTATTCGTTTATTTCGTGCAAATTTCTTTTCAAAGTGAAATACAGGCAGTCATATACACTGACCAATTTACTTGTCACATTGTGAAATGGACGAAAAGACTGAAATTCGTAGCTATATTAAATGCCGCATTAGGCTTGATATACATTCAAAGCAGATATTTGATGAATTGCGTGGGGACCTCATGCTATTTCAATGCACACAGTTTTCAGGTGGGTTAAAGCTTTTAAAGCTGGGAAATTATATGTCGAAGATGATACCCGTTCTGGTAGGCCTAAAACCTCTTTTACCAAGGCAAACACTGCTGCTTTAAAAGCTGTGGTCGGACAGGATGTGCGATTGTCGGTGAAAGATATAGCCAGTTGCACTGGTATATCAGAAGGCAGTGCGGAAACAATTCGGAAAAGCGTTTAGACCTAAGAAAGGTTTGCGCTACGTGGGTACCTCATTTGCTCACCGAGGACCAAAAGACACGACGTCTTAAATGTGCCCTGGAACTTTTGAAAACAAACAAAGGCTGTGATAGTAAAGTTATTTCTAACATGCTAACAGGTGACGAAGTTTGAGCCACAGAGAAGGGCTGATAATATGCAATGGAAGCGAAAAGGTCAAAAACGCCACTGTATTGCCAAGAGAACCATAAGTTTAAAAAAAATGCTGTACGCAATTTTCTTCAATTCTATTGGGCCAGACGTTCAAGTGCCTTGTCCGTCTGGTCATACAGTCACTGGACAATTGTACAAGAACTCTGTACTGAAGAAAGTGAAAAGAATTTAAAATAAGAAACATCTAAGCAAAGTATGGTCAGGAGTCCATCTTATACACGACACCGCCTCTTCTCAGAAGTGCGATGTTGTTAAGTCATTTTTGGCTTTTGAAAACTTGAGGTGGAAATTGTAAACCATTCGCCTTATTCACCTGACCCGAGTCCCTGTGACTTTTTTTCAAGGCTTAAGAAAATGCTTTCTTGAAAGAAATATAGGTCCAGACGTTCTCTTGGCAGCACCATTTATCAGTGTCTCAAACAGAAACCAAAAGAAGACTATTTATCTGCTTTTCGCGATTGGGTAAAAAGGTTACAAAAATGTGTTTCGGTAAAGGGGGGATACTTTGAAGGTTTGTAATAAAAATAATTTTGATAAAAGGTAGCCCTTAAGAAATCCGAACCCAATGACAGAACTTTTTGCAGGACCCTCGTAATTTATACGAATGTGACGAGCATAATTATTATAATTAACCTAGTTTCAGGCGAACAGCAATTTCTCAGATCAGGCTATACAACAATCAGTGATCAAGTTAGCGGTATCTTATTAGCTTACTACTTGTCTTTTCTATGGAATAGCAATTAGTAGGAACATTATCGCTAATTATTTGTTGACCTCCCCTATAGCGAGTTTATGCTCTTTTACTTTTAGTGTATCCTTGCAGTTTGATAGTTATGTAGAAGCTACAAGCTATCATTTTATCTACCTAATGCAATTAGAATACATAACAACTGCCGGTATATATTTTCAAATATGATATTGATTAATGCTTAGGTTATTTGCGTGTTCATATACAATGCACATTAAAATGTCTTTCCTATGTAGCTTAAGAGATGTAATATCACATTTTATCAAATATAAAAAAACAACATTTCCTTTCAAACCTTTTGTTATAAAAATGGTGTAATTTTGAATCAAATATATTTTAAAAATGCATATTATTCATATATTCAATTTCATACTGCTGCCACCAGAACCTTTGGAATGATGCATAGTTTAAAAATAAAGGTGCACTTGTAGATGTCACATCTTTTATCAGTATCCACTTATGAGATTAGGTTTGCGATGTATCAATGAGGATAGAAAACATATCTGATTATAATGCAAAATGTGATGGTATATTATATATTGTGGGTAGTTTACGAAAGGCTACAATTGGAATGAATAATCGGTCCAAGAGCAGTTGTCATTATATTTATGTTTCTTGCTTCTTGTGCTAGAACGATACTTTTGAAGCGGGAATCGACACCGGACCTGGCTGTAAACAAGCCTGCTTACTAGTTTGCCGCTGACTCCCGTGCGAATAGTTTGCGTTCACAAAAACACTGAAAATAAGATAAACTTGATGAATATACAAAAGACAGATATAAAAACACCACAACAGTAGGAATTCAAACAGACGGCGGTCTTTTATTACGTTTTCCTTTGGTCTGATAACTGTTAAGTAAGTTAAGTGCCGAAAAATATCACTTCATTTGAATAAATCATCACATACCATGTTTGTTACATTTCCCAACGGGCTCTTAAACATCATTTATTCAAACATATCGTCGGCAACTGAATTCTATCAGTTTCGGTCAATTTTGAATCTGTTACTTGAATTGGCTTTGGAAAACTTATTACTTTGAAGTTCTCTTTGCCAATTTTACATGCTGGTTTGAAATGTTGTAAATATTTTGCGGTGGTTTTATTGTTTTATTAACAGGACAAACACATCCTATAACTAGATCGTTGTCGCTTTAAGGTTAACATTAAATAAAACAAAACAAAATAATGGAAACGTTAGTAGTCATAGAAGGGTTACCGAGCATTACACGAGAGTAAAAGCAGGCAGAAATAAATCTTTGCTTTTTACCTTGAGACTTTTATTCATATTTTATTCAAGGAACATAAAATGTGCATAGTTTTAAATAGCAGATCTGTTTCCTTTCTCATTGTTCTTTTCAAATTATTTTATGAATAGCTTGAAACTTTTTCCTCCAGTTTTGTGGGAGATAATCAGGGTACGCAGTGTATTCTGGATGTATTTTTGTTGTTAATGAATATACAGTTCAGTTTACACAGTTGACACTAAGTCAGAAAATGCAATATCATATCTTTTTAATTACAAGATAGAATCTACTTCACTTTTGTCGTGTAAGATTAATAATATGTTGATAATGACGTGACACTCACAGTTATCTTTAAGGTAGATTTAATGAATCTCTTTTAACATTTATTTGTATGAAATGGTGTTTACATGTTTGTTTTGACGATTACATGTGTTTATGATTAAAAGATATTCAACTCTGCAGGAGAAAAAAATGTATGTTTATATATTTTTGGTGATGAAGTGTTTCCCAGAGTTCCCTTGCAAAAGGCAGTAATAGATTATTCTAAAGGGCTGGACTCTAAGGGGGGGGGGGGGGGGGGGGGGGGGGGGGGGGGGGAGTAATATCAACTTTTCAAAATATCTCGATTAGTTTTGAATTTCTGTTAAAACAATTATATGGGGCTTTTTTCATTTTAGATTTCAGCCATGTTTGACACGAACACTATTAAGCAATCAGTCCTATAAGCAAAACACCCTATTACGGATAACGTAGATAAAAGGAACAGAAAATTATCTAGTAGGTATGGAATTTTGATGTCAAATATCAGATATGCAATTCAGCGCTTTTGAACGTTTATTTTATAGATGAAAAGAGCGCTATAAAAATCTGGTAAATAATAATAATAAAAGATTAAGTAAATGTAACAATTTTATGATGGGTAAGTAAAGTGTCAAAAAGAGAAAAACTGTTTTTTTAAACTATGGCTCAGTTCGTTCCACTCTATCTGGGATACGCCGGTCCGAAAATTTTCACACGAACGCTTCGACGTGTGTCGGCCATGTGTACTGCAAAATAAGAAAGAAATTTAATCTATTGTGTCCTGTTCAAAGTAAGTAAGGAATCAAATTTTGTTTGAGGTATGTTTTTATTTTTACTGGTAGTTAAGCCAAATTTCCGAATGTTTATCCGAATTAATTTTGGGAAAATATATGATCTGCCGCTTAGTTTATGTCACAAGACAGGCGGACATAGGCGCACGCCGGATAGATTCGGGCATTCGGGAAGTCAAACGAACGCCTACGAATCGGCCCAATATGAAACATACGAATCCGTCTGGTGAGTGACATATTTAAGTCGGCTTCAGAACATCATAATGAGTACAGCATAGCTGATTATTTTAGTTGCTTCAATTTTCGGATATATTTTTTCTACTGTAAATGTATTTAGTGTTGCTTAGAGTTGTTACAATTACTTTTAAACACACTAAGGAAAACAAGGAAAGTTTCGATCGGTATCTAGATCACAGTCTGTCATTTTGGTATGCTACAAAAAAAAAAACTGACTCGCCAGCAAACCTGTGACAAGTTACATAACAGTCCGGGATGTTTACAGACATTTATACATTTAAACCGCTCTTTTTATTAACATATGGTTTCCGCGTAAGTGTAATGGCATTTTTTTGTTCTTCAGGCGCAGTATTAAGCTAGGTACGGTAATGCAATTACACAAACAGTTTTGAATGAACAAGTTGAATAATTCATGAACAAGACGCATTTTCATCACTCGCGTTTCTTATATAGCTCAAACGCAGAAAGATGCCCCTATTTCAGTAGGGAAATATTGTTCAATTTAACCAGAAACTTCCTGAATTAATGCTGTTTTGTCCAAGTATCCGACAGTATGTCGGTAAGAATTTTATATAATATGGCGAAATCTTTTTTCTATAGATAAATAAACAAATATTAAGGATGTATGTAAAAACTGAAATGGAGAAAAAACAGTACTTTTACGATTTTCCTTTGAATAAGTAGAAAATACAACAAAGCCATGTTGTTTTTTTTTTTTTTCAAAGCACACGTCCATATTTTTTATTTTCTGTTTGATTTTAAAGATTTTCAAGTAGCAAAATTTATATTGTTCACTGAAGAGCCTAAGTAAATTTGATTTGTATACCATGTCCCGATTTATTGTTTAACAAAATTCTTATATCTTTTATTCAGCAAACGGAATGGTACACACTTTAGGTGTAATATTTAAAGTAAAGGAAAATAGAAAAAGAGTTATTTAAATCAAGGTTTCAACTACACTTTTTTCTGCGGTTAAAGCTGAATGTTATCTCGTATCCTTTTTAGGATATTTTGAACTGAAGACAGTTAAACGTAAATTAGGATTATTTTCATCTTTTGTCCAAGTTTTTCCACGTTTATAATATACAATAGTTGGATTTAGCGTAAGAGGTTTTAGGTAAGTTAAACATTTGTTTAAATCGTTTGTATATGCATTTATATAAAACATGTATTTATATAGATTATGATCGTTCAACAAGTTTATGATCATATCTTATATCAATCGCAGTTTTAAGATATTAGATATGCTTATAATAGCAAATCAAGCGATTTTTATCAACACATTTACCCCCGTAGTTATACTTCTTTTTATGTATTAGAACTGATTTCACATGATACATCAATAAAAGTGGAGCAAATGAGTCTTTTGGACACAGTAAATGAATAGCGGCAAAACGAATGTTTAGTTAATGATTCCCGCGCGTGTGACCTTGAACAAAGGTAACGCAATGGCAAGCCAACAGTCACTAGTCTTACATATATTAAAAGCAACTATAAGATGATCATGAGAGCAAACGAAGAATAAACTGGACAGAGTAGGCTTCATGTTCAGGGTCTGTAAAACCCTTTGAACCGAAAAGCCAAAGTAAGTCATATTTATAGTTATACAGGAAAATTAAACTTAATTTTATAATATTACAGTAGCGGATAATTATATTCAACGTGATGTGACACATGAAAAGCTGACATCATGATGTCTAAGTGAGTAGCACGCTGTCATAATAATGAGACGAGTCACTTTTCTTATATTAAGCTTGTTATGTTAAGTACTTAAGACAGATGAAGAAAATATTCTCATTTCGTCTTCTATTTTGGATTTTAGTCCGTACATTCTTTATCTCGCGCATGGTACTGTATATTACATATTATCAGGGCATTGCAAAAAATATGGTTATATCAATGTATAAGCGATAGAAATTATCAAAATTAGCAAATGATTAAACCGTTTTTCTTTTACGTGACATCAATTCGTCTGTTAGTTTTCTGCTTTTCTTAGACACAAAATACCCATAAATGATCAATTTCTGATACTCAAAAAGGAGGTTGTACAATCATGTAACATACAATAACTGAGAACATACATTGTACTCATTTCCAGTCGATTTCCTAACAGTGTGTTTCAAATTTCGACCAATTATACAACATCCGTTCAATGAGAGAATGCGTGTTTCAAAATAATTGTTCCCCATAGAATGTGGTCACGAGATATATCTATTGACCGGTCGCAATCAGTTGTAGGATAATCTCAATAATTGATTTGATTCCATCTTGAACTTTGTTTCTATAGAAAATAGGGCCAAACAGACGAAGTTACTTATGAGAAAGAGTGAGGTAGGTGAAAACATTTCCTAAGTACACTGTATTGTTTAGTGACTACATGTGAACATACTGAAGTAATTGCTAATTATGAAAGCAAACGATTCCATGACGAAAATCTGAATTCGTATAGGTGTTTCCTTCCTTTCCTGAAACCTAACTTTGGCCGTCTGCCTGACAAAATACTCTAACTCATGAATACTTTCTCAATGTTATTTCTTTTGCGGCTCCTTCCATGAATGTCGGATGATCAGACAATATCAGCTAATATGACTAACTGTAAGAAATTATATGACTTTACTTTGATAGTAATGACACACAATATGAACGTGCAATGTTCGGATTGTTTAATTTTGTACCGGTCTGCCTTTCTTGCTCCAGACTGTAAATTACTATATCTTGAATCCTATCCAGGGTAAGACGAGTGTTCTCCGTGGCGAACATCTGGACTAAATACATTATAAAGTATACATCCTATCTCGTTCTGGTGTTGTTACTTACGTACAATGAAATCGTGTAAAGCAAAAAATCCAGACAAAACTCGACACGCTGTCTGACTGCCAAAGCATAACTCAAATATTGCTAAAATGGCATGTAACAACTATATCACATACTAGCCACACGTCCGTAAACCCCGGAGCTGCAAAACAGACCATTTCTAGACACTTTTGCCCTAATACAGGATCCGGTTTAAATTCATTAAGAATAAAAAACGTACATTTACAAATACAAATACATGGCATTTATACAGCGCATATACATATTAAGTTTAATAGCTGGAGACTTCATTACAATATTAACTTTAATATATTGAAACGTTAATCAGTTTTGAACACAAAAGTCGATGTAACGCGAATATAGGATCCGGTTTAAATTCATTAAGAATAAAAACGTACATTTACAAATACAAATACATGGCATTTATACAGCGCAAAATTATGAAATATTCTATTGCGCTTTACAATTACATAACACACATTTAAAACATATACATTCAGAATTTGAACAGGATTCTAGAACTTGGATTTAGACATATATATACATAAGTACTATTTTATATCACTACAGATATCTTATATTTAACAAGAACACACTCACTGTTCATGAAACTGAATATACAAATAAGTAGCTGGGTAGATTGTTCCACCATTTGGGACCACCGGCGGCCATAGATCTGTCTGCTAATTTTGTTCGCTGTCTATGGATCTTAATATATACTGGAGCTGTACCATTGATGACACGGAAGACTATTACTAGGACTTTGAAAATGACTCTAGTTTTAACTGGAAGCCAGTTTAATTCTTTCAGAAGTTTAGCACTTGGTTGTTCATAGGAAACATTCATGACTACTCTAGCGGCATGATTTTGGACACGCTGTAGTGTGTTGATTTGGTAGGCTGGAATTTCGGTAAATAAACCGTTGCAGAAGTCAATATGGGAATGAACCTATCCATTCACTAATGATTCAGTTGACTTTACGTTTAGCTCTAAGATTTCGTAACTGCGAATGAGCTATCTGACACCCAAAGGGACATATTATGTTATACCCCCGGTGTCCGTCCGTCCGTCTGTTTGTCTGTCCGTTAGCAATTTAGTGTCCGCTCTGTAACTCTTGAACCCCTTGAAAGATTTCAAAGAAACTAGATAAAAATGTTTGCCACATCGGGACGACGTGCAGAGCGCATGTTCTGGATGGCTCGCTTCAAGGTCAAAGTCACACTTCGGGTCAAAGATCATATGAGTGTGTTTCGTGTCCGCTCTGTAACTCTTGATCATCTTGAAGGATTTCAAAGAAACGTGGCACAAATGTTCACCACATCGAGGCAACGTCTGGATGTCTCACTTCAAGGTCAAGGTCACACATAGGGTTCAAAGGTCATCGCTGTGTAACTGTTGAGCCCCTTGAAGGATTTCAAAGAAACTTGACACAAATGTTCACCACATCGAGACGATGTGCAGAGTGCATGTTCTGGATGGCTAGCTACAAGGTCAGGGTCACACTTAGGGGTCAAAGGTCATACCTTCGGGCGTATATTGCTCCGTATTGCGGTGCTCTTGTACTGGATGTGATGGTCAAAGTTGAGTGTATTGATCATGGTTACACCCAGGTCTCTGACATGATCGACGCATTTTACGTCACACCCACCAACGTTTACACTTGTAATATTCAATTTCGCTAACTGTTGTCTGGTTGCATATATAATTATTTCAGTTTTAGACTGATTCATTTTCAGTTTGAAGGTTGTCATCCATTTCATGATTTCATTGAGGCAACATTCAAGTTGTTGAAGAACAGTTGTCTCATTTTGATATATATATATATATATAAATATATATATTAATATATATATATATATGACATAACTTGGAATTATTCCAAATGTAAATGTATTACCGCCGTAGTAACATAGTGGTAGGGCGTCCGCTTTCAGTTCGGTAGGTCGCGGGTTCGTCATATCAAAGGCGCAAAAATAAAGGTACTAGCAGCTTCCTTACTTAACGCACAGCATGCAAGGGGTGGGACTGTTCAGCCCAGTGTCAGTATAATGTGACTTGATGGGGTACGCTTGTCACGTTTCTATGGAAGTAGCAATCTAAAGCTGAGCATTGTGCCCACTACTACATGTAGAAAACTTCGTTTGTATGACTGAATATTTTTACTTCGTTTGTATGACTGAATATTTTTAAAAAGACGCTAAATAAACACACACATACATATACACACACACGCATGCACATCAAATTATTTGTCTTTAAGGAATTTAATCACTTTTCCGGGATTATCAGTCAATCAAAGGGCTACCATTTATTTATATTAAAACTTTAAGTTTTCATCTTATAATGCGTCTCAGCGTTTTGAAAGCCTGAGCGGTTACATTTTTTTCAACATTCTACATGACTGGTTATATTTAACCATGTATGTTAATTGGACGTTAACTTTTAATTGTTTTCAAAACAGATTAACGCTTCAATATATTAAATTTAATATTGTAATGAAGTCTCCAGCTACTAAACTTAAGCTTGAAATATGCAAAATATGAGTGCAAGTACCTGTACACTTTATTTTACCATATAAAAATCATGTACATTTGTAACGATTGTTTTACGCAAGAATGTCATAAAATTGATAAATCTTTACTGCAAACAAGCACACGGCTATATCTTTTTAATAGGGACAGTTTTCTAGGTATGTTCTGAAGTATTATACGAAATTGTAGAACTACCTAAAAGACATTGTGTTGCATGCTTTGTAAAACTGATGACCTTCTATAGTAAAAGGTCACTCTTACTTGAAGACGAAGTTGTTTGGAAAATTGGAATTAACCAGAACATATATTGATTTTCTCCAGAGACGTCATTTTTTATTATATAGAAAAAAACCAATAAATAAGGGAACATACATTTCTTATATTAGTCTTTCGCACATATTTATGACAAGTAACGTATTTTGGGATGCTCATGGATATAGATATTTAATTCCCAACAATTCCTTTGAATCAGGTTAAAGCTAGCGGTAACCGATTATCTCGGGCGGTTATCTCGGTTTTAGTTTTCCCAGTGGGTTATCAACTAGTTGGAACATTATCACTTATTACATTTTGCCCCACCCTCTTTTTCTTTATCATATAAATTCATTATATTTATCTACGAAGCAGCCATCTATTATCCTGGACAGGTTCCTGCGTATGTTTGCAATTTTCATGTATCTTATTACTTATGAACGTATTAGCTGCGTGCTTGTTGATACTGATATTGAATTTAAATGACTTCCTGTATATGTGTATTTAGGTTAAAGAGATTGCATCCGTTTCTTCTTATTTTTTTCTACAAGAAACGGTAGATTAGATTCTCAGTTAAAAAAACAACATTTATCTGCGTCAAACAATATGGAAAACTTAATTATTCTAAAGGTCAATAGTGATAATGTCTTTTTTAATTTGTGAAGTCGACTAAAGTCCACACTTGCAATGAAAGGAAAAAAATCGTTTCTATGACAGGTGTCATTTTTTGCTCACTAGCATCAAGTCTGGTACATATGAACATATTTATAAAAGACAGACATGAATAATAGCAGAAGTTCAAACAGATGGAGGTCGTTATTTTCTTTTATATTATTTTCCCTGTCGTAAATTGGCTGTGTTCTTATAGCCGTTATGTAAGTTAAGTACTGAGAGGGGCAATGGCGCCAGTGCAGTTAAACAAACCTTCGTATGTCCTATCTGCTACATTTTTCAATTGGTAAATATGCCGCTTTTATGAACTTATACTGTCTACACATGAACAGTTTCAGTTTCATTTGATGTCTGTTTGGAAAATAGTTTTATTAACTAATTCAAGTCCATCACATAAATGAAAACTCTGAATCTGTTAAATATATATTTTTAGACTTGAAAGTCTAGCAAAATGCTTTTAAACGACCATACACAGCTTATTTTTGTAAAGTAATATATCAATTAAAAAAGAAGTATGGTATATGCCATATCGTAATTTATCTGTTATATAGATCATACCTACATACTTGTCAATGGCTGTTTCAATTATAAATCTTCTTTTCATGTCGGTATTTGTAATCTAATTGACAACAGTCTTTTGCTTTATGGTGTTTCATGCATATTGTATCTTAAATGGACTAGGGATGTTGAAAAATATAAATAGTTTCTTTTTGTCTGTTGTCACGTGATAAGTCAAATAATAATATGAAGATCATGTGTAGTTTTTTCTTCATATTTAATTTCAGTGTTGTTATATTTCCTGATCTTTTCGTATCATAGGGTTCATTCCAATGTGTTATGACAATTCCGCTTAAGGCTGTGCAAAATTTTTATGTTAGAGTGGGGGATGTTTCATATGTCTTTACCTCTCATGAACACACACAATTAAACCGACTCTGCTTTTATTTTATCTTCTGATAGATTTTACTAATAATACATGGTAACGCTGACGTCAGATCGACCGAATGGCGGTCGAAACGTAGTGTTACTATATTTGAGTTTTTGACATATTTCTATCGATTACTTCAAACACACACGCCAAAACGAATGTACGAACCAAGTGAAAGTGTTACACCTTTCTCGTTTATTAATGTGTCTATTTGGCAAATAGAAGGAATATAGACGAAAATTGTAGTGTACAAAATCATCATTTTGAATACTTTTCCTTTGTGGGTTAAATACGTTGTGATCTGTTTTTATTTTTATAGTTTTGAAATTCTGACGTTTAGCTGGATCAAAGCCCTTTAGAAATGTTAAACATAAAATGTTGGATATTGTTAGCAGTGTAAGCATACATTGTAGATCCATTCAATTCGGAGCCGATCACCGTAGCATCACGTATCCATGTGTGTGCATAATATTTGTTGGACAAAAATAACTTAAAGTTAGATCAATGAAATATTAAAGATATTTATTATTGATTGATATGATTGGTGGTGTTTCTAGAATCATTTGCTGAATATAATTAACAAGTGAATTGAATATCGATAGAATAGAGGCAGTAGAAGCTATCAATTATACAAGGTTTGCTTTTAATGTCACATAAACACCGCGTACAATTTTTTCTAAAATGAATTAGTAATGTTTTGTCTGCTTTCAAGAAATTAAATCAAAAATTCAAAACGCAACATTGTCTGAAAGAAAACCTCACAAATTTGTTTACCTGTTTTATCAATGGGAAATGTTCTGTCATTGATTAATTGCAACGAATTATCATATCATTCGACAGGTTGTAATGAAAATGATTATCTTGTATATAATGTAATGACAATCTTTTTATTACGTACGCATCTACACATACAATTATCACATAAATGATACAAATTTGTTATGAAGTTTTTAATAGGAACAAAATTAAACCACGGAGTAAACAGAGAAGGTAAGTGACGTTGAAATAAAATGTGCTTAAATAAGTTAGTCGTGTATATATATATATATATATATATATATATATATATATATATATATATATATATATATATATATTTCTTTATAGAGTCCATTCATATCTATGTAATAGAATTCCGCTTAAGCCGGCGATAGGGGCGTGAAGGGTGTTGCATTATGCATTCCGCTTAAGCCGGTGCTAGTGGCGTGAAGGGTGTTGCATTATCCATTACTTCTCATGAATAAACTCAATGAAACCGATTATGTTATTTTGCTCGTTTGCATTCTATGCTTCCAAAGGTTCTTCATATAGATTTTAATTCACATTGAAGCAAATTGCTGAATCAACGTATTTTAAACGTAGGAATAGTCAGTAAATCCTCTATGGTACGACAGTGATTCATCTCATTCTGTCATTGGTTTTAGTATGCAAAAATTATCAGTCAGACTAAGACGACTTTCACGTCGCCCCTTCAAAATATTCTCCCACAGAAACAGACTTTAGGAGCCTTTCTGTCCTGAACGCTGCAAAAGTTTTCCCATTGGTGATCTACTGAAAGACCGAAACACTGCAGACCGAAGGGATGGTTTTATCCTGTTTGCAATGATTTTATTAAACGGAGCCGCTATAATTGTAGAAAACGAAACTTTCGTGGCACTTGGTGTCCTTTTTGCAATGACCGACCTTGCATGACACAGCTATACGTTACGTCTTTGGGACGTAAATATTATAATTGTGATCGCCCTGTGTCCGCCGTCTGTCGTCGTCAACAATTTGCCAAATTTTAATGAAGCTTGGTCAGAGTGGTACCCTTAATAAAATCTTGGACGAGTTTGATATTGGGTCATCTGGGGTCAGAAACTAGGCCACCAGGTCAATTCAAAGGAAAACGTTGTTAACACTCTAGAGGGCACATTTTTGACTCTATCTTCGTGAAACTTGGTCAGAATGTTTACCTTGATGACCTCTAACTCAGGTCTGGTATTGTTGGATCAAAAACTAGGTCACTTTGTAAAATCAAAGGAAAAGCTTGTTTATACTCTATAGGCCGCTTTTATTGCTCCAATCTTCACGAAACTTTGTCAGAATGTTTCTTTTTATGAAATCATGGCGAGCGAGTTTTAATCTAGATCGTGTGGGATCAAACACTAGGTCACTAGATCAAATGAAAGAAAATGCGTATATACACTCAGGACACATTTTTTGTCCAATCTTAATGAAAATTGATCAGAATATTTGTCTCCATGAAATTTCGGACAGGTTGAAAATTAGCTCCTGCTGGGTAAACAATTAGGTTACTAAGCCAAATCGAAGAAAAAACACTAAAGGCCACATTTTTGTTCCAATTTTCATGAAACTTGGTCAGAATGTTTATCTTCTTGAAAACTCAGACGAGTTTGAAACTGAGTCATGTGGTTTCAAAAACTGGGTCACTAGGTCAAACATGTTTGTTATGTTGTAGGGCCATCATGGCCCACTTGTTGTTACTTATTGGCGCAGTACATGTATACACTTTTAGACTTTTGGTCTTGTGTCAATAACATTTAGCACACACCTTTAATTTCAAACAGTCAATCAGAATATGATGGCCGGTCCCTTGTGAGGACTATTTGGGACATAGGATCTCGACTGTTTTTTGTCATACCCCTATCGGCAGCAGTGTTTTCAACAGGCCTGCCTTGACGATTACAGTCTGAAAGACTAATTTTGGAATGGTTTAACGATTCACCTGGCGTAAGATATGCGAATATTTCAGTTTTGTCGTGTCAGAAGCACTAAATGATTTTTATGTGTTTTCTGTATGGATAATGCATGTTGTTTTTCATGTTATATCATCTACAGAATCTCGAGGAATTGGTTGATGCCCGAGCCCGATAGGGCGTGGGTGAGAATAAAAGGTTTGGCAAAGTTTGAATGTTCTTTATCGATGCACATTTTATTGTAGAGCATTGGTCTACGGATCGCAGGTCGTGAATTCGATCCTCAGGCCGGGCGTATGTTCTCCGTGACTATTTGAAAAACAACATTGTGTGGAAGTTGGCAGTTACTTGCGGAGAGCAGGTTTATACTTGTACAGAATCCAGGAACACTGGTTAGGTTAACTGCCCGCCGTTACATGACTGAAAAACAGTTGAAAAACGGTGTAAAACCCAAAAACAAACAAATAATCCTTTGTTAATTTGCTTGGCTGTGAAGGATATTGTTATCAGTTTGGTCTACATAACCAACATCAGTCTTAAAGTACTGTGTGATAGCTGTCCTCAGTCGCCACGTAAGAAGTGTTGCTATTTTCTCTGGCACTTACGGTATTTCTGTTGTTAGTCCGTGGTAGGGATTATGACATTTAGATTATTTTTATAATAATTTACACGAGAATCTTTTTTTTTTTTTTTTTTTTTTTTTTTTGGGGGGGGGGGGGGGGGGGGGGGGTGGTGACGGGGTTACCTTTCGAGACCGGTCTTTTTGTTACCAATTGCGTGTATTACTGGTTGTCATGGCAGGGACAACTTCCCTTTACATTGCCCTGTAATATTGGGACAAGGTTGGAAATAAAAGTGAAATTTTGTGGCATAGTTTTTTGGTTTAATCGCCCATGTCGTATTTTTCCATTGATGATTTCAGTACAGTGCCCCACTGTTTGCCTTTCTTAATATGATTTTTGGTCATTTTTTTACCTTGTCTTCAATAACATACACGTCCATTCCTACATTGATGTAGTTCACCAGCCCTTTCAACGTAAATGGTAATCATTAAGATTGATTTCAATTTATCATATGTTTGAATTTATGATATTTTGACGTTCATCAAAAGCAAATACCCAAAGCAGATTAAGTGGCATACTTATATGCGTTCAACATGCATTTTAGACCCAATCAATCTCGAGCCAAACACCGCATTATTTCATAGATACTACACGTGTTTGTTTCAATGATTATTCTCTTGAGCAGGGTTTTATCTGTAGCGTGACATGTTTTAGGGGAAAAAAACAGACTGATCAGAAATAGATTGAAGATATTTATTATTGATACGGTGCTACAAAGGTTCAATGAACTTTTAATCAGATATAAAAAGAATGGAGAATTGAAATACAGCATTATAAATATATATTATTAAATTCAATACACGGAAAGCCTCGAATTCAATTTTGCAAAATATTGTAATAAAGTTCTTTAACGTAAAAGAAATTAAATTAAAAATCAAAATCGAAACGTCTTGTAATCAATCTGAATTCATCTAAACAAAAGACTCATTCTTATCGTCTTCTTTTCCGCAGGATAATCTTATATCATTATTATTTTGTAAAGATTTATTGTGATAATAAATATATTGTAATGAAAATAATCATTTTATATATGTAAGGAAAACATAATTAGAATTGTACGACTTCAGGTTCTATATATCTGTGGTAATTCTGAATATTTCAAGATTAGAGAATTTCCGTGTTTAGAATTTAGGGGAAAATGCTTCGTTTCGTAGTAGAGATAAGACTACGTGCACTGTTTATGTCCATTTTAAACAAAAGTTTGATAATTTAGGGAAAAAGAAAGATTAAAGTTTAAAAAAGTAATATCAGCACACGTACGCATGCAATATTTATTTAAAACGCACTAGTTGGGAAATATGTTAAATGAATAGAAAATTTGTTTACTCTTTCTGTAATAAGCAGTGATCAGTAAGAGGAGTTAAAATGCGTAAATCATTAAAAGATATTTTTTGATCTGTTTTGAAATGATAACATTTAAAGCTTTATCATGAACCAGTTCCCTAGAATAATAAATGTTTTTCCGCAGCCGTTTTAGGCACATTCCCTTTCGAGCAGATCAATGAAATATTTTACAGATCCGTATCTATTTCAATAGGTTTGCCCTAAAATGAACACATTAGTCCTTCATAAAATATCTAATTTATCTAAGATCAATGAACGAGTAAAGCTATTCATTATTGACACAATACCTTTAAAAATCAGACAATTTCAGCTGACAATTGATTAAGTTTAAAATGTACACATAGGACACATTAGTTAAAAGAGAATGCATGGTGTTCAACTGAATATGTTACATATTGAATTAGTTTGTTTTCTTCAATCAAGCTGGAAGGATTTGATAAACGATATTGAAAAGTTGCCTTTTAATGACATCTTTGTTGCATATGATAGATGTTCTCCTTTTGATTATTTTCTGCACTATTATAGAGGCACAAGTTCTTTTACCGGGGTTTCATTAAAACTATCCAAGATTTCATAAAAGAAATTTTCGACTATTTATACATTTTGGATCATGTCAGCCGATTCTCGTCCACTTTTTTCACTGATCTGTGACTTACCATATACGTTGTTTTTGAATAACACTTTGTTATGAATGTCTTTCCACTTTCAGTGCCCTGTATTGTTTGGCCATGTTTTCGCCAGTACGCTCATTTTGATACTTCTGTTTGACCTTCTTGATCGTTGCTTCTTTCATGCATGCTATCCATACAGGAAAGTATTTCAGGCATCAATTTTGTATAGGTAAGTTGGGTATTGGCCTTAATTCGAGATAGCATATGAAAATAGTATAATTTTATCTGAGAATCAGAATAAATAAATTACGACGATAGATGAGTTGTTGCAATGGTTTTATGGTAATCATTTTGCTCATAATTAGTCGTTCTGCTGGTCGGCCCGATCAATAAATAGGGAATGGGTGGTCTCAGTAGTCAAATATGATTGGATGTGTTCATAGCTGGCCCTATTTTATTTGACCCAGTAGGCCAAACGCCAAGGGTACAGTGACCTCAAGACTGAAAACGGCTTCCGCTGTATAACTGTCGAAGGATTTGGACGTCTGCTTCCGAACTTTATAAAATGAGTAGATGGTCTCTCTTGTTTTGGTGGTCAGTAGGTCAAAGGTCACATTGACCTTGTGACTGAAAACGGTATCCACCCAATAACTAAAAATGCTTTGGAATACAGTCCCCGAACTTCAAAAAATGATAGCTTGTGGTCAGTAGATGACCCTGTTGTTTTGGCTCACTTGTTAGAGCTTGTCTAAGATCATTCTGATAGAAGAATAAACAACACCACTGATGAATATTATTCTAATTGTATAATCGCTAAAACACTAAAAAAGACTTGAGTTTAACTTTTAACATTTTTTTAAACAGTTAATGGTTTTCATTATTTTTCTTTAATTTTAGCATTTCATATGTTGTAATTGGTTGCATGTTATATTAGTGATAAAGAATATTTCTGTGCAAAAGGGCATGAAAATCATTAGGATCAGGCAGCCAACGTAGGGATAGGTATTACATTGCATTGTGAAACTTTCAAAATGAAAAGTTATCCAAAACGAAAGTTGAACTTTTAAAGCATGAAAGCATTGGAGCTTTAACATGTCTACTACATGAATATTCTAATAAAGGCACAGATTCCCGTTATTGTGAAAACACTGATGGGCAAGAGATGCATTTTAATTTGGTATCAGAACAAAGTAGCAATTAAAACGAACAAGTCAATATTTCTTTAGTTAATCAAGGAAACACACACTATTACTTCAAAACATGTAAAGAAATGACATTCAGGAAATTCATTCCTATATCTGACCACGTCGTGAAACTAAACAAAGTCTGATTTTACTTGTTGTGGCTTTGTTACAACGCAAATTGCTCATATGTCAATGATTGTTCGCCGTAAATTCATACGTACAGTAGACAGATCTAATAGATAAAAAAGACAATGTGTCAAGAACTTAACTGTCGTGAGAGTGACAGTTTCATTAAGAAGAAACTATGTTTAAAACTTGTTATATCAACATACGTTTTACTGTATTCATGAAACAGCGATAAATATCATTGTTTATCGATGAGTGCTGCTTGTATCTTAAGATGATTGAGACATGTATATGAGTATCTCTCAGCACCTCTTACCTGTCAAAAAAAGAAGATTTCTTCCTTGTTAAAGCGCGTTGCTATTCATTTATTGGTACCCAGATTTGACAAATTTACAATTATTTGATATTGATATAGTTTGCATGACAATTTACTGTTTCAGTTAAATGGGAATGATATTCTTTCAACATAATTTTTCAGAAAATCCTTTTAAAGCTTTAAAGCATAGAATGCAACCAATAAAAAATTAGCAGGTATGGTTTGACTGAATCTGTTCATGACAGATAATGAACTATGCAACATCTGTAACGACACTTAGATCCGGCATAAGCGGAATTCTATTCTCGAAGTAAAATCAGATAGACGTAAAAGGACAGGAACGTATATAGTAATCTTTTATTCATATGGTTTTTCTCTAGATTCTTAACGCGGGTATGTAGATGTAGATAGGAGAGAGAGAGAGAGAGAGAGAGAGAGAGAATAGGAACCTATAAATTATACAACAGAACATTTTAATATGATCTTAAAGTCACGGAAACCTCGCGTGAAACTGTTCCAGAATAAGTTAATAATATTCTTCTGCTTCAAAGAAATTAAGTTAGAAATGAAAATTGCAACATCGTGTAATCAATCTGAATTCGCCTTAAAGGAAACTTGACTTATTTTAACACCCTGCTATACCAC
This sequence comes from Mercenaria mercenaria, assembly GCF_021730395.1. Classification (NCBI taxonomy): domain Eukaryota; kingdom Metazoa; phylum Mollusca; class Bivalvia; order Venerida; family Veneridae; genus Mercenaria; species Mercenaria mercenaria. The sequence goes on along the minus strand of NC_069361.1, from coordinate 19,099,310 downwards.
TGGGAAATCTTACATGATTGGTAAATTACAAAGAAATGTTGTAATTTTTAGACAGGTTGAAATGAAATAATAAGTTATTAATATATAATTTACATAATGACGCACATTAAATCGGCCGAATTTCTATGATAAAACTTGTTTGTGATAACTGTTGAAATTAGTAAAGAACACAACCGAACATAATTACATTAGTTAGAATGGCTATAATTGCAGAAAGAACTAGGTTGATAAGGACATAGAAGAATCAGTGCTCCAAGAACGAACGCAACATTTTCAAAGCGTTACTCTTTAGCATCAAATTTATGAATGTGTATATACAGTAAAATTATACATAGAATACAACTACAATTATCATATGTTAGTCGGTCATGTCCACAGACTTCCCCTCTAAGTAAGACTAACAAGCATTTTGTAACCAAACAATATGGTACATGCGCTTTGAGTTTTGAATTAACTTAGAAAATATAATTGGTACTGTTCCAGGAAACAGTTCGGTGCATATTTTATATAGTTCAGGTTTTAAATGAGAATTTTGATCTCATAAAGTGAGACAAAATGTGTCCGAAATGTGACTATACTGGTATTAAACGTTATCTCTTTCGATCAGTTATGGACAAGTTAAATTATTTATATATTTTACGTAACCTGATATGATACCTTAATTGCTTTTCATGGAATTGCACTTTCATGTACGCCGAGGAACAAAATGGCTTTCGAAAGTCGCGTTCATGTGAGGACCATATTTTTGCTTTAAATAGCATTACACAATGGTTAGGTAAAACGAAAGTCCTCGCGTTGGTATGCGCAATTTACTTAAATATTTCGGCGAATGGAGAGATGGTTTAGATATTCAGTAAGACTAGTCATTTAAGTAAATTGTGCATACGATGGAAAATACAAGGGAAAAATATGCCTCACCTGAGTATCGTGATCGGAATTCGCCATTTTTTTCTTCAGCATTGGCGGTCAAATACGCTCGGTCTGACGTAACAACACGAGGACTGTCGTTTTGCCTAGCCAGTCTGATTATAAAAAACAAGAAAAATGTTTTAGCAGCTTTCCTGGACGTAAAAAAGGCTTTTGATTTTGTGGACAGAAACTTACTTTTATATAAACTGCTCAAGAACAATGTGGATGGTAAATTCTACAAGTCGATTAAAAGTATGTATACCGATACTGTATCGTGTATCTAGATAAATGGGTCGTTGACAAACTGGTTCAAGTGTTTCTCGGGGGTCAGACAAAGTGATAGTTTATCTCCCACATTTTTTTTCAATTTTCGCCAATGATTTAGCCACTGAAATTAACGGACTAGACGTTGGAGTTCAACTTGTTAAATTAAATAAATATTAAGTGCTCCTTATTGTTATATGCGTACGATATTTTGTTTCTAGCCGAAAATGAGCATGACCTTCAGCTGATGTTAAACACAATACATGAATGGTGTAAGCGACGGAGGCTGTTGATCAATATATCAAAGTCAAAAGTAGTGCATTTCAGACTATCAAGACAGCCACGGACACAATACATATTTAAGATAGGCGAGAATATTATCGAGACGGTTGACCAATATAAATACTTAGGGATTATTTTTCATGAGAAATTAGACTTTTCAATCACTAAAGCTCTTTCTTCAGGCGCTGGACGAGCATTTGGTGGTATTTGTGCAAAAGTTAACTGTATTAAAGAGTTCGGTTTCTCTGCTTTTGAAAAGCTTTATAATGCTTGTGTTATCCCAGTCCTAGACTATATGTGTCGGGATTTAAGCCTATGACTATGTACAAAATAGTGCCATTTGTTTCTTTTTGGGTGTGCACAGATTCACACTAACTTTGGCAGTTAATGGTGACATTGTTTGGCTTCCAGCTACACAAAGGAGATGGCTGAATATGGTTAGATTATGGAATATACTTCTTTCGTTTGAAAACACACGGCTTACGAAGAACATTTTTGAATATTACTACGAACATTTAAATTTAAATTGTAACTGGTATTCAGAAATTTGTCTAGTTTTTGTGTATATAGATTTACCTGATGTTTTTGTTAATAAATCACAAGTAGATATTGCCGAGGTAAAACAGAGACTATTTCGTTATTATGCAGATACTTGGCCAGACAAATTGAACTACTAGTATTCGCCAAAACGTAGAACTTATAAACTCTTCAAAAGTAGATATGAAACAGAAATGTATGTGAAGCTTAATTTATCAAGAAGTGAACGCTCGATTGTGGCACAATTCCGCTGTGGTGTGTTCCCTTTCTTCACTGGTAAAGTACTAGAAACCAGGTTGTGCAGACAGTGTGTACGAATGAGGTAGAGCATGAAATAAGACAGAGACTTTGTGATGACACTGTGTCACATTTAAACTTACATTCAGAAGAAGAACTTGTGAAAACTCTATTGTTGGACTTTCCGAGGAGAACAGCTAAATATCTGTTATGTGCGTTTGCTAGGCGAAGGTCATTAACCCATCGTTAATTCAAATCAGCTTTGAAATATTTTGTAGCTACATTATATTTGTTTTCGGTAATCATTTAAAATGTCCATACATTGCTTTTCAGATCAGCAATTTCTAATGTTTTGTAAATTTATAAGCCCATCGGGCCGGTTGTACTATATTTCATTTGTATGATACTGTTGTATTTGCTATGATGTACAAATGTCACTGTAAACAACGATTTATCTATCTACATAATATTTTTCACAAAGAAATACGAATTTCCTTTCGAATGGAACCGATCGTTTAACAAACTGAGATTAATGCCATTCAAAGGATTGTGTTGTAATAGGGAAAGAATAAGCGATAAACTGCTTCAAAGTACGATCCGAAAGAGTATCAAGTGTCAAACATTCTATTGTTTTTACTTGAAAAGAAGATTATATATATATATATATATATATATATATATATATATATATATATATATATATATATATATATATATATATATATATATATATATATATATATATATTCTGTCTGGTTAAGTTTAATTAAGATGATAATTATTGTTAACGCATTTGAGAAACAACTTGGCACTGTACATACTTAAACCATAACATAATGCAATAACTTTGTCATGACCTAATGGGACGAGATCTAAACAATGGTTATAGTTTTTCTCTCTGACATTTTTGTAATACGGTTACATAATTTATCGCTGGTAGAAAGTATGTTGAAGAAATTCTTATATGTGTTCTCTTAAGGCAGGCTAAAATGTAATGATTCTCTTAAAACCTAAAAACAAATCCTGGTGTTGTATTTTTATCAATAAGAATTATTTATACTCTATGTGTCATTTACATGCTGCTGTACATAAATATTGATTGATTGCTACTAACTGATCGATATAAAGAATTCAATTAGTTTTCAGTGAATTTTACAATCATTCAATATCAAACTTAGCAGTAGTTACCAAACAACGATCGACAGTATTCAAATGAGGATGCTGATGATGCGAAAAAGTTGTAAAAGCGAACAAATTAAAATTTAAAGTCCATAGTTGCAAAGCATAAAACATTTTAAGACTAAAGAATTCCTTCAAAATTCATTTCAAAAAGTCTACTGGAGCCTTTTCCTATCTGAACGAATAACGTATTGATATCATATTCACTTTTGTAATAAGTAGGTAAAAGTAACTTATGGTAGCTGATTTAGAACATTCCTATGTGTCTAGCTGGCGTTCGAGCGATTTATGTAATATATTTATTTGTGTTGACATTGCGTTCGCACGATTTAAATAGTATCGACATGGCGTTCGTGCCAAGAAATTTTGGAAGTTTCGGTTAGTCGACTTGTAACTACATAAAACCATTGTACTCAGTAGTAAAAAATATATTTCGCGTTGGCACACGCACGATCAACAAACGTCACACGCCAGATAGAAATGAATTATTTCGTTGTCTCGCATTAGCGGGTGCGTCAGGACGTCAAAACAAAGTGTGCTACATAAGCTGCACGCAAACCAATATTTTGATTTCGTTATTGTGCTTGCACCATTACAAAATCTTTGTTAGCGTCGCACGCACCAGTGCGAGAAACGAAAATTTCTATTTTGTCTTGACTTGTACGCCAACGTGAAACACAATTTTGCTTGGTAGAGCTACCGAAGAAATATTTCGTTCTGCCGAATTCAATTTTTGCATTAGTGCTCACGCCAAGACGAAGCAACGCAAAAGTCAAAATTTCGACGTGACGACACCACGTAATGAAATGCATAAGTTGCGCATACGCCAATTTGACCGAATGAGATTCTATTGATAATTTACCATAGTAACTATCTGTGTCAAAACACCTTTTCATTTTTAAACGGCGGTTAAAAAGACTGTTTATTTGAATGAAAATTCAACTGTGTGGTTTCAGTCATTATTAAAATGTTTATAGCCTTTTACTTTCTCGCACAAAAATCTATTGAAAGCTAACCTTGAGAGCTTTAACCCCAGTCTGTGTAAAGAAGATCAGTTGGCTGATGAAGTCCATAGTAGATGGATAAAAGCTCCCAAGGTTAGCTCATTTTTAAAGACTGTTTATTATTAACTTGGATTTCGTTCTTTCGAATGTGTTTGATACAAATAATTGTAAATAAACATCTAGAAACCCGTTTAAAACACAACCGACTTACAATCCTAAATACATTGTCTTAGAAATAAATATCTCTCTCTACTTTTACTTCCCCCGAGGTGAAGGTAGAATAAAATAAGTGTTCCGTTTCCCTTCGTTTTTCATCTGTAAACATATGCATGGATATCATATTTGCTCCCACTTCCTCAATGATTTGCAAATATACCACTTCCTTCTTTTTCATATAGTTGTTTATGCTGCCATACAGAGTCCAGTGTTATTTAACACATGAACTTATCCCGAAATGGAATGTCTCATTAAGATTGTGATCGGAGCATTCTACGTTTACATTAGATAGATAGTGACTACCCTATATTGTGCTACTGGGTTCATATGATGTCTAAATTTCTGGTTTAATTTCACTTGGCTGCAATTCATATATATCTTTTTTTTTCTTTATTTCCCTTTGCTCAATACATCCTTCATTCAGTTTGCAGAGAGCAGATTTAGTGTTATGGCCATTATTGTGCTGATAGCCATATGTTAAGTACAAATGTACTAAAAAAGGCCAAGAGCGCAACTTTATCTGACTCAATCGCTATACATATAATACCCAAAATATTAGAAGACATCTTTTATCGTGCCATCTACTTCTTTTTTCAAACTAGTTTGATGACTGGTTGGAAAACTTAAATATTTTCTTTGCTTCTATGACTCTACGGTAATGTTAGTAGGATTAACATTACGGTAATGTTAGTAGGATTAACATTGAATAGATAAAAAGTTAATGTTGCGCGTTTGACAGTCTGGTGAAAATTCTTTCGTTGTGTTCATGGAGAAAAAAAACGAAAACATGCATAATGCACCTACATCGATTATTTCATTATACATTAAATAACGCATGAAAGACTTAAATAGGTAATTAAGGGCATAATCCCAATATATGTCTTCAGCACGTGTCATGATTGTTATCATAATCTGCATTCAACATGCATTTTAGATAAATTCAATTTTGAGCCAATCACCATATCTTTGCATGTACCATACACTATACATACTTGTATTAGTGACTGTTCCCTGTGGACACGTTTTCATCACTAGCGTGACCTGCTTCTAGCTAAAAATGTAATAGTGAATAAGGTCAACGGAAGAATAAAGTTATTCAATAATACCCCAGTACCACAAAATATATCACAAATCATTAAAACGGTATAAAGGACAATAGAAAGAAATATCGACTGTACGAGTATATAACTTTATGATGAATAAAAGCGAAGACATTAATAACCCGAGATGAAAGTAGTAATAACTGCATTTTGCCTAAATATGGAAAAGAAAGTAGTTTGTTTTGTCATATATTCCTTAAACACATAAGTCAGCTTAAAATGTATTAAATGAAGACTATTCAAAGTCAGTTAAACAAAAAATATTGAGTGCAATTTTCTTCTTTAATTGATAATTGGAATCCGCATGCAGATGCCATTAAGCAGTAAGTATCAAAACATTGCAGTATGCCATATCTCCTTTATTATGAGGAGAATGGTGTGCAATAACAACAAGTAATATACAGCAGTATTTGACTAGGAAAAATATACCGCAACCTTAGTTACAATGCAGGTTATTCCACATAGCATTTTCCCCTGTAACATTTATTGGTTGTTCAGTAGCAATGGAGAGGAGAGCTCAATTCTCTCTCATACTTCCAATGATTGGGCTGTAAGTGCTGGACACTGATTAATATACTCTCAGAAACGGACTAGGTCGAATATTAGTAACAGGGTTAAGAAGCAAATGAAACTGACTTCTAGGGAGAGTGATTAATGAATTCAGTAAGCATATTACGGAATAAAGTCTTTGTCACTGGATATTTAACAGAAATAACAGACAAGGTTTGTCGAGTATTTATTTCTATAAGATTGTTCTATTTGAGCTTGAAAGTAGTCTGTAATATTCATATACTCGCCATTTTTCGTCCGTAAGTCGTCAGTGGCTTTAAGTCATTCACTAATTTTGTAAGTGTTAGTATTACTATTACTGATCTGTGAAATCGTTAGAACACGAGCCTTGTCTGAAATAAACAAAAAGATGAAAAATCATTGAAGCAGTGACCGTGCTATCATAAAGATATGTTCGTTCATTGTGTAAAAATTCCTGCCAACTCCTCTCATTTTTATTTGAAGGTAACAGTTTTTCACAATGATTTGTACTATATGGACATTATAAAAGAAAACTAATTCGTGCAATGTATTTGTTATAAAAGAGAGCATAACAAAAAATTTGCTCCAAATAGCAATGGATATTTACTATCCTGAATTGTGTTACGTGACAGTTTGTACAGAAACAAAAATATACTTTATAAATTTTATGTCATTTGAATAAACTTAATTGAAGTACATATTTCAATCTGTTTAAATCCATACCTTATGACCTTTAAATACGAATACATGTCAGATTACAATCTGATAAGTTTTCGTATTGAGACCATAATGCAATAAGCTTGTCACGACTTAAAACGAAGAGATCAATATGTATTTCGTATTATAAGGTAGTTATGCATGTCAACAATTGAAGGTTATGGCCAAATACTGGCGTTCCCTAACAACTGTTTCCCAAAATGAAATTGAGATGCAACTCTTTCTCTTAACGAATTTAGACGGCTATTTTTATTTGGTAAAATTGTTTTAAGATTTAAAAATTATTATCATTAATATACCATAACAATCTTCACAGACAATAACTATGTTCGGGTCATTTAGAAAAAAGTTATCCTTTGCCATCTTTAATACCCCAATTTGAAGGTTCAAATATGTCAAATATTTTGACTGTCTTCAAATTATGGAAAACTTTAAAGGCAAAGAAAATCTCCTATATAAGTGACCCCCCCCCCCCCCCAAATACCAGACTTTTTAATCCCCAATATACAAGATCCTGTCTGGTCCAGTCTGATAAGGGTCCATAAAACCCCTGTAGACTTGACATGTAGCTTAATTATTGTCAGAGAATCATAAATTTTATTGCCTACAGGTAAACTGGTTATTTCCTGTGTTTTGCATTTTATTAATTGAAATGCTGTTGTTTTTTTAAAGACTTTTTTCAGCATGTACACAAAATTATTTTAATTGATAAGATACTAATTTTGATTGCTCAGTCATGTTGAGTAATGTCCTGGCCAATTAAATTATAACTCTTATAGCAAAGCATTTCTCACTATAAAATAATTATTCAAAACTTAATAAGAGAAATTACAAGTTTGTTTATTCAATGATTATGATCTTTTTATCAAAAGTAACAAAATAAAAACGAAAAAAAAAAGATAATTGCTGGATTTTATTAGTAATTAAAGAAGCGTTCAGTTGCATTTTTAATAGATAAAGAAGGTATATAGACAGAAGGATGTTATACATTAAAAATGCTTAATTCCTCTTGTGTTGTCTAAATAATGTTAACTTTCTTTTATGTATAATAAAATCCAGCAATAAAGATATATCATTGTTCAAAATACACAATAATTTATTACTTCTAAAAGCTATGTGCCTGAATGCATTTTTTATATTTTTGATAATAAAAAACAGCAATAATAAGATGTAATTGTTAAAAAACTTACTTTATTAAAAATATGATAAACACTGTTGTATCTTATCACTTTGTTTATTTAGCCCTAATTCAATCAAGCTTTCTAAACTCGTTATAAAGGTGAGAACTGATTTGCTATAAAGGTGAGAAATATCACCTGCAATTTATTTACTGCACAGTAGCTATACAGTAGCTTATTATGATAAACAGAAGCAAGTCTACCAATGGTCCTGACTTGTGTATTGGCCCTTATCGCCAATATGCAG